>NW_020664456.1:622055-632122 GCF_002925995.2 Terrapene triunguis | reverse complement strand
CCCCCAGCCCTCTGCCCTGACCCCTGCACCCCCCCCACACCCCCAGCCCTCTGCCCTGACCCCTGAGAACCCCCCAGGACTGGGGTCCCGGCTGCCGGCCCCTTGCCAGCCGGCGTCCCGGCCGTAGGCCCCGCTCAGCCCGCTGCTGGCCTAGGTGAACAGAACCCCAGGCTGGCAGCGGGCTGAGCAGGCTGGCGGCGTAAGATCAGCATTTTCATTTAATTTTAAATGAAGCTTCTTAAACATTTTGAAAACCTTGTTTACTTTACATACAACAATAGTTTAGTTATATAACATAGACTTATAGAGAGAGACCTTCTAAAAACATTAAAATGTATTACCGGCACGCGAAACCTTAAATTAAAGTGAATAAATGAAGACTCGGCACACCACTTCTGAAAGGTTGCCTACCCCTGATATAGACTCATAGACTTTAAGGTCAGAAGGGACCATTATGATCATCTAGTCTGACCTCCTGCACAACGCAGGCCACAGAATCTCACCCACCCACTCCTGTAACAAACCCCTACCTATGCCTGGGTTATTGAAGTCCTCAAATCGTGGTTTAAAGACCTCAAGGTGCACAGAATCCTCCAGCAAGTGACCCATATGTGTTCCCTGACCTAAATCAGAATCCTTCCCTCAGTTTTCCCTCGGGTGTTACAGCTCCCCACATACCCTTTTCATGAGCTGTGCCTGTATGACATGCTTGAGCCCATTGTGAGGCTCAAAAACTCCTAGTGTGGTCACACCTACCCTATAGGGAGACTATTGTGTTTGATCTGCTGCCAATATGCGTGTAGCCCAATACAGCACTGGGATTTTTAGACACCACATCACGTTCCATGACTTGTTTCCATGATCACACAGAGGCCTTTCTGTGCATTACTGCTTTCTCCTCTCATTATAGTCCAAGGACGTTAGAATAAGGTCAGTTCCAGAAGGCATCACCAGGTAACCCCAAGGTTACCAGTGCAATGTTCTACAACATTTATTTACTATCTCCCCTAGGCAACTGATTATTTAGTGATACCTCCAGTTGTTGGTTAAACTTTGTCAGATCTCACTGCATGTAATATATCTGCATTCTGGGGATTACTGTTGCTCAAAAACATCTGCTACGATCCTTTCTGTAGCAATTGTAGCAGCCTTTCTATCTGGAAGGGGCACATGCGCCAAGAGCTACAGCCAGCAGAGGAATGGTGGGGCACAGTATTCAAGTATCGGGGGGTAGCCGTGTTAGTCTGTATCTACAAAAACAACAAGGAGTCTGGTGGCACCTTAAAGACTAACAGATTTATTTGGGCATAAGCTTTCGTGGGTAAAAACCGTATTGGCACCCTAAGCCTGCCTCCCACTCCTAACACGCTGGTGCAGCTGGCAAGAGTTAGCTACGTGGCTGGGGGTGTAGGCAGTCCCAAGCAGACCAGATTACAGATGCAAACTGATGCAGCAGTATTACTCTGAGCCTCTATGGGAAGCAAACGTGAAGTGGGTCTGAATTTAGCCTCTTTACAATATAAATGATGCCCTGACTCAGAACCAAATGATCTAACTTGGATATTTATTGCATCAAAAAAGCGCTTCTAGTTCCTAAACTTTAAGTATATTCTGCGTACAGAAGACAAGTGGCAGGAGAGAATTTTCATGTGAAAGCACTCTCTCCTGTAATTTTTACCGAGCTGAGAAATGTAACATGTACCTGGAAATTACAAGCTACTATCAAAATTACCAAGACTAAAACTACCATTTTATCCTGCATTAGAACAATTTTAACATTGTTAGAGGAATACATCTCAGCAATTTTAAAATTATTTGAGTCATGACAGAAAGACTCACAACTGTAATATTTATCTTTCAGTTTCATATTAGGATGTTCCTTAAGACTTGAGAGATGACATATTATATAACATTTTATGGGTGCCAGAGAAAGTTTCACTGACAAGTAGATTGGAACCATTGATTATGTATGTAGGATTTAATTTCATCTATTTTGTATTCATAGTACAATAAATAAAAAAGCTGTTAGTGGTCACTGCAGAATTGCAACAACTACTACAAAAATTCAATTTATTGTTGCATTTTTTTTTTAATGACAGGCTTTGGAATCCATTTGATTAAATTCTGCTTTCCAGTGGACTTAATGAGTATTTTAATTCTCAAGAGATTTCTATAGGCATAACAGGTAAGATTAGCCTATCAAGCCATAGCTGTGGTAGTTAGTACAAAGAGCTGACTCCTTTGAACATAAGTAAAATTCATAAGTGCGTATGCATATATTTTAATATTGCCGTAATACATATTGGCAGACCACTAAATAGCCTGAAGATTTACCCTCCTGCTGCTGTATCCATTTGCCAATGTGCAAAATTTCAAATAGTCCATCAGCATCTTTCAGGAATGTATTTCTGCTGAGTGGTTGAAGTGAGCCACCCTTGGGATGCTCTCAAAGAATCATAGACATTTGAACATTGTGATGGGGTGTACAAATTCCACACTGGGCAACAAGCGGTTAATGAGCCAACGTGGGCTCCAGTGACCCTGCCTCATTACACCTGTGAGAGATGTCAGACTTGGTGGGAGGAGCTTAAAAGGGAGAAACCCAGCTCAGTTGAGGGCAGAACAGGGAGGAGAGTAGACTTTTGGCTCTGAGCTCCCAAAGAGAGGGCCAGCTGAAGGCAGGAACTCCTTGAATGACTGCTGCCCAATGGTTTCTCCCGGAAGGGCCTGATGGTGACTCACTCTATTGACTTGGGAACTCGGTTTTACAGAGTGCCCTGTAAAAGGAAGAGAGCTTTGGGGTGATTCATTTGTGTTAATTCCCCTTTTGTTCTGTTCACTGACAACTCCAGAAGGGGGCAGACTATCTGGAGCCCAGCCAGAGGGCTAAGCCTCTTGGGACTGGAACTGGAACTGGAGCAGGAAAACCATCTGGACATCACAGAGCAGCAGCCTAGGTGAGTCCTGGGCCCTGCCCAGACCCTAGGTGGGACCCCGGGAAAGGAACTCTGGTGACAGACTGAACAAACCTAATAACTCACCCCAGCCTTTGCTGGTGGGTTGTCCTAAGAGCCGGAAGAGTCTCTTTTGGCTGGTACAGTGAGTTGCTAGAAACCAAGTACCCTTCTCCTCCCTTGCACACCCTTGGCAGGAAGCTTTTTTTTCACCTTCCCATTCGTGCTGTGGTGGAGGTTTTATAAGGAATATCAGGCCACAAGAACATTGTGTTTGCAGCAGCGGGGCACGTAGTGCTCATTGCACTAATGCATTGTGGGGGATTTCCTGCACAGCTGTGAGAATGAGGAATTCTGGCAGCATGACACTAGGAAACCCACTGGTAGAAGCTGCTGGGGGTTGAGCTAATGGCAGCTGTAACTCTTGACAATGGTAGAGTGTTTGCTGACTTAGTAGTGGAAGTCCATTGGTATAACATGGCTAGGCCAGATAGTGGAGAGAGTCTTAGGACTGCCAGGGAGACCTTGGGATCTGAGAGGCACTTTATGAGGATCAAAATGGGGCCTCCACTGAGGGAACTCTCTTACTGTAAAAACTCTTTGTATCTGTCCCTAAAACTGTAGCCTCAGGTTGATGAATCAAGCTGCTGCCCATGTGCCAATCTTATAACTTAGTATTGTGTTGCATCCTCCTTGTGGCTTGCTCACATGAATGTAATATGCCGGGGTGAATCCTTTGCTTCTGACAGAATCACCTCCATGTATTTCCTTAGTTTGCATTAGCCAATACAGCCTCTGTCATTCCGTTCAGTGGAATTAGCAGACTGTAAGATGCTCCAAATGTTTTGCATAGCCTCACGGGTTTGGGTTTTTTTGATGTCTTTCTCAGCTAACCATACAATACAGTCATCACAAAACAGGGTCACGTTCTCCACTTGATGGGTGCCAGCCTCCCTCATTAATATCCATAGGCTCTAGGTATGCATCATGAGAAGAAAGCTTATTCTGTACATTGCATGTTCTGGTTGACTGATTTAGGCTCAAATCTGGCAATTGATTCTGCATAGGTGCTGCCTGACGAGGGGATTAGCACTGAAATCGACCCTGCTGGGTCGAATTTGGGATAGTGTGGATGCAATTCGATGGTATTGTCCTCCAGGAGCTATCCCAGAGTGTTCCATTGTGACCGCTCTGGACAACACTCTCAACTCAGAGGCACTGGCCAGGTAGACAGGAAAAGCACCGCGAACTTTTGAATGAATTCCAGCATGGACCGAACGGGAGGTTCTGCATCTGATCGCTGTATGGGGAAACGAATCCGTGCTATCCGAACACCGTTCCAAAAGATGAAATGCCGGAATATTTGAAAAAATCTCCAAGGGCATGAAGGACAGAGGTTATAACAGGGACCCGCAGCAGTGCTGCGTGAAACTTAAGGAGCTCAGGCAAGCCTACCAAAGAACCAGAGAGGCAAACGGCCGCTCCAGGTCAGAGCCCCAGACATGCCACTTCTATGATGAGCTGCATGCCATTGTAGGGGGTGCCCCTACAACTACCCCACCCCTGTGCTTCCGTCCTCCCCCACCCCTCCCGGGCTACCTTGGCAGTTATCCCCCCATTTGTGTGACGAATTAATAAAGAATGCATGAATTTGAAACAACAATGACTTTATTGCCTCTGCAAGCGGAGATCAAAGGGGGAAGGGGAGGGCGGTTGGCTTACAGGGAAGTAGAGTGAACCAAGGGGACGCGTTTTCATCAAGGAAAAACAAACAGAACTTTCACACCGTAGCCTGGCCAGTCATGAAACTGGTTTTCAAAGCTTCTCTGATGCACAGCGCGCCCTGTTGTGCTCTTCTAACCGCCCTGGTGTCTGGCTGCGCATAGTCAGCGGCCAGGCGATTTGCCTCAACCTCCCACCCCGCCATAAACATCTTCCCCCTTACTCTCACAGATATTATGGAGCACACCGCAAGCAGTAATAACAATGGGAATATTGGTTTCGCTGAGGTCTAACCGAATCAGTAAACTGCTCCAGTGAGCTATTAAATGTCCACATTCTACCACCATTCTGCACTTGCTCAGCCTATAGTTGAACTGCTTCTTACTACTGTCCAGGCTTCATGAGCCATGGGAGCAAGGGGTAGGCTGGGGTAGGTGCGACCGCACGGTGCTGCCGACTGGGAGAGCAGCCTGAGGCAGAAGCCTCCAGCTGGCATGATATTCCAGGCAGGACTGAATCTCCATTAAACGAAACTTAAAGAAGAGAATGACCTGGAGTCATTCCCATTTTTGTCCAGGCGCCCCTGACCGACCTCACCAAGGCCGGCCAGGAGCACCCATGTCTGCCCAGGAGCCCCCGACCAACCTAACCGAGGTCGGCCAGGAGCACCCACGGGACGACGACGACGGTTAGCAGTCCACCATCTGCTGTCCACAAGGCAAAGGGATGCTGCTGTGTAGCACTGCAGTACCGCGTCTGCCAGCAGCACCCAGGAGACATACGATGACAGTGAGCTGAGTGGGCTCCATGCTTGCCGTGGTATGTCGTCTGCATGGGTAACCCAGGAAAAAAGGCGAGAAATGATTTTTTGCCGTTGCTTGCACGGAGGGAGGGAGGCCTGATGACATGTACCCAGAACCACCCACGACAATGTTCTTGCCCCATCAGGCATTGGGAGCTCAACTCAGAATTCCAATGGGCGGCGGAGACTGCGGGAACTGTGGGATAGCTACCACAGTGCAATGCTCTGAAAGTCAACGCTAGCCTCGGTACTGTGGACGCACACCGCCGACTTAATGCACTTAGTGGGGACACACACAATCGACTGTATCAAATCGATTTCTAAAAAATCGACTTCTATTAAATCGACCTAATTTCGTAGTGTAGACATACCCTTAGAGACTCAAAGGCAAAACTCCCATTGACTTGAATGGGGCCAGGATTTCACTCGATATGACTATACATGCATTTGCTAGTACCGTGAAGATTTTTTGATGATGTTCACTTTGCATCTCTAAATTGAACTTGGGCGATAGGGTGCACAGCATGAGTGGCTTTTGAGGGTTTAATTAACCTGTGCTATCCAAGAATGAATAATAATAAATCTTAGCTTTTATATAGCACTTTTCAGGTGTAGATCTCAAAGCCCTTTACAAAGGAAGTCAATATCCTTATCCCCATTTCATAGATGGGAGAAACTAAGGCATAGAAAGGTGAACACACTTGCTCATGATCACCCAGCAGGCCAGTGGTGAGCCAGGAATGTAACCTGCAACTCCTGAATCCCTATCCAGTGCTGTCTCCACTAAGCCACGCTGCCTCTCATGAAGTAAATATACTTCTGTTGCTGTAAGAAGTGATACACCCGAGGTGTAAAGTTTGGAACAGAAATTGAACTTGGATCAGACTCTCTCCAACTATTTTGGGGGGGGGGTGGAATTTGGTGTTTTATCATTTTTGTTGTCTCTAGTTGGATTATGTTACTTGTTCCCATAATACAAGAACTAGGGGCCACCAAATGAAATTAATGGGCAGCAGATTTAAAACAAATAAAAGGAAGTTCTTCTTCACACAGCGCACAGTCAATTTGTGGAACTCCTTGCCTGAGGAGGTTGTGAAGGCTAGGACTATAACAGCGTTTAAAAGAGAACTGGATAAATTCATGGAGGTTAAGTCCGTTAATGGCTATTAGCCAGGATGGGTAAAGAAGGGTGTCCTTAGCCTCTGTTTGTCAGAGGGTGGAGATGGATGGCAGGAGAGAGATCACTTGATCATTGCCTGTTGGGTTCATTCCCTCTGGGGCACCTGGCATTGGCCACTGTCAGTAGACAGGATACTGGGCTAGATGGACCTTTGGTCTGACCCAGTACGGCCATTCTTATGTTCTTATGTTACTTCTAATAGTAACCAATGGCCAATTTTTAAACAACCCAGTAGAGTCAAAAACAAAGGCACATTAAAAGAACAGATTAAATATAGCTTGTGCTTATGCTGATTTCCAGAAATAGGTTAATAAACACTGCCTAGATGAAAGGAGACTCAAGCATTAAAAAAGAAATCAAAAGGTCTCACTTAAGTAATTTTTTGGGCAGGAATCAAATTAACGAATATAATATGCATTGCTGACAAGGTGCTCAATCACTCTCCGCCGGGAGAATTTTTTTACATATATATTATGTATCTATATGTTGCTTCCATTACCACTTCATTTGATAATGATAAATGGCGTTTTTATCTGAAAGGAAAATAGTAAAAGTTCTGATTTGCAAGAGCAAGTTAGAATAAATTATATTATTCCGTACTGCAGCACTTTCTGCTCCCATAAAAACACTGGTTTTTAACTCAGGGCTCTGCTGTAAAAGGAAGGCAAACATTTTTTTCACTTCACTGACTATTTTCTTCCAATCTAATCTGTAAGCGGCACAAAATTCTGTTTGGCTGGGTTTTTTTTTTTTTTTTTTAGGGGGGTTGTTAAAAAGAGACAATAAAGAGACAACAAGATCATGGCAGTCTTTTCTTAAGCAATGTAGCATCTTAATTTCTGGTGAATTCAAACAACCTCCAGCTGGGGGCTGATTCTGTCAGTCTGTCTGTCTGTATCTATGTCTGCTTTTATCTCTCTCTCTAGGCATTCATCACTGTGACTTTTGAGCCCCACTGAATAAACAGGAGTTCTGTAGGCAGAGTGGCTACAGAATCCAGCCCCTACTTGACGCTGATCGAGTCTGACACTGACAAGCACTTATACCCAATCCTCTAGCTCTTTGTATTTGGCCTTAGATACACGTGTTGTCTGGGAAAAGTTAAAAATAAACCATTTGGGTCTAAGTTGTAGCCATTTCTCATGCGGTTCTGCTTTGCGTGGGAGGGAGAGCACGGCTCACATCAGGGTCAGCCAGAAATGCTGTTAGCATGCTTGAAGGCACACATGGGTTGCTACCAAGATGTTTCCCCTCCTAGGAGCGGCTCACCTGAAAGGCACCAGGGTGGGATAGGGAGTAAGCAAAGCCAGGGGTCTGCCCCCACTTTGTATTAGCCAGGAGAGCTGGCTGGCCACCCAGGCACAGGAATAGATACGGCGCCTTCGGGCTGGTCCAAAATTTTCCATAAACACTTTTTTCAATTGCAAATCAGGTTTCTGAGGAAGTGCGAACACTTGCTGAAAGTATCTGGATACCCTGAAAACGTTCGTTTATTTATTTATTGAAAACCAAAATCTTGAAACCAAAAAGTTTTATCTGAAAACCAGTTTTCCAGGTTTGGGGTTTTCTAAATTAAAAGTTGAAAATTTCCACCTTAATAACGTTGTGGGGGGGGGGTTCCCCAAAATTTATATGGTCTTCCCCCACTTTTCTGACCAACGCTGCTGCAACCTTTTAAGAAGTGTCACAAGTTGCTCTTCCCCCTTGCCTCAGGGAAACTCCCTTAGGTCAAATACTCCCAAAGCTTCCCTAGGGCCTTTCCACCCCCCTGCAGCCCCTTACAGCAGATGGTGGGTAAGTGTTACAACCGAGCCCTTTGTTAATGAGCCTGAGAAATCATTTGTTCTCGTTCACTCTGGTTTAAACAAGGACCAACTCCACCAAAGCCAGTGGAATTGTGCAAGTGGAGGAAATGAGATTGGAATCACGCCCTGAGACATCAGAGTTTTGTCTCAGTAAAGATGCCTGTGACAAACCAATATTAGATGAACAATTATTCTAAGGTGCTGCCAAATAAAATGATCAGCCATTATACAGTATAATGCAATTTTTTTATATTTATTGATTGCCGAGGAGACTTGAAAAGTAGTGACTCTCAGACTCGGTACAGCAGGAGATTTAGTGATGTGCTAATGTGCACCTTGGCTCTGAAAGCACATTCTTATCATTCTTACAGTTCATAGTGACAGGTCAATACATCCCACCAACTATGCCCACTGACTAGGGCTAAGCTGGAAGCCTGTAAGTGTGAGCAACAACAAAATGTGGTAGCAATCAGAAAAGTGACGCAAGGAAAACAATGTTATGGGATCCATATCTGAGGTCTCCTTGATTCTGTATTAAGTCTGCGTAGTTTGGAAGTCAAAGGATGATGTTTCCAGGCGTCTCTGCAACCTCACTCTGGGCTCTGAAAGTCAATCTGTATCCTGACTTCCTCCTACTTCATCAGCAATCATAAAGATTGAGCAATTAGCACACACATGATAATTCAGGGCAGAATACAAAGACTTCAGTGGGAGTTCACTTGAGCCCTTAGCTGATAATGTAAAAAGAAGAAGGGAATCCATCTCTCTCCCCCATAGCTACATTGACTTTGCAGGGCTAACACAACAGTGTTGTGGGATTTTGCTGATGGGAGCAGAAGCTGATCTTTTGAGACCAAATATGTCTTAAAGAAACATATAGAACATATCCGCTGAGTCAGAGGGTCCCACTTGTACACAGCCCTTCTCTGACTATAGTCACTCGGTAATGTTTTAGAGGTTTGCGGTTTTTTAAATTGAGAAGAAAACGACAGGGCTCTAGATACTGCTTCTTGCTGCTGCCATTCAGTATTGCAGTACAATGCATTCCTAAGGCACATTGATACCATCACATATTCCAAGAAGTGGGAATAGCCCTGTGCTCTCAACTGCAATATTCAGTTCATTTAATAGGAAATCTATCTATTTCTGATATGTAAATATTCATCGGGGAGATAAATCACTTATTGGTTATCCTTCAAGGGTGTGTTTGTTGGGACAAACGAGGTCAGTAGGGGGGTAGAGCGGAAGGGTGTGCGTTAGACAACGGAGGTAACCACCTCTGGCTTTTCATATAGAAATAACAATAACTAAAATACGTTAGGTTGATGATATCACTAGTGTATTCAATAGAGCAATGGTGTACTGACCACCTTTACCAGTGGAAGCAGTACAGGAGGGGTAACACTAAGGGTACGTCTACACTATGAGATTAATTCGAATTTAGATAATTCGAATTTGGGAAACAGATTGTATAAATTCGATTGTGCGTGGCCACACTAAGCACATTAATTCGGTTTTTAACCACATTAATTCGGTGGTGTGCGGCCACACTACCCCATTAATTTTAACCACATTAATTCGGTGGTGTGCGGCCACACTACCCC
>NW_020664456.1:554531-622045 GCF_002925995.2 Terrapene triunguis | reverse complement strand
ATTAATTTTAACCACATTAATTCGGTGGTGTGCGGCCACACTACCCCTAATTCGAATTTACAAAATCGATTTTGGTGCTACTCCGCTCGTCGGGGTGGAGTACAGAAATCGATTTTAAGCACCCTTTAATTCGAAGTAACTGGCTCCGTTGTGTGGACGGGTTAAGGATTAATTCGGATTAACGCAGCTAAATCCGAATTAAAGTCGTAGTGTAGACCAGGCCTAGGTAAAAGAATGCTAGATATAGATAATGTATCAGTAGCATATGTTTTATATGTTGGACTTCTATGACTTATATATTGAAGTAATAGGAAAATGCCCCCCTCCCGCAATATATATACAATATATAAGCATATTGGTTATAATAAATATTATCACGCACACGTCCATTCCACATGGGCTTATTGTAAGGATCTGTGGGTTTAGAGGCCGCGTTGTGGGGTCCTGGGCAACCACCATCTCTGCATCGCCACTGGAGAGCCAAATGGAGCAGCATCCAACACTTGCTTGATGGTTAGGCACCGAACAAAGTTCTGTCCAAAGAGGCCAGAGTGACAGACCCCTATGGCCTGCCTGATCGGTCCACACCAACAATTTAAACGTGGAAGTTGCCCCAGGGAACCAGCTGAGTAGTAATGCAACTTCTGGCTTGCTACTGCTACAGCTCTTGTCTTTTGCCCTGTCTTGCTCCTGATTCCTGCCTTCAATCCTGATCTGGCTTGACCTTGGTACTCTTCTCCTGGCTTGTCTTGGTAACTAGTCCCAATCCCTGCCTTTGACCCTGGACCAGTGGACACTATCGGCCGGTCATCTATGCCCTGGCCATTTACCTATTGACTGAACACAAGACATCCTAGGGAAGTTAATGGGATTGCCCTTTGAATAAGGAGAGCAGACTTGGCTCTAACACTCCAGTTCATCAAAACAATTAAGCATGTGCTTAAATTCCATCAAAGTCAAGCACATGTTAAAGTTAAGCATATACTTAAGTGCTTTACTGAATCATAGCATCTCGATTGTCCAGTGGCCCCACTGGTTGTTTAGCAGTCTTCCTGCCTCTAATGTACTAAAAAACAAATTGCTATTACTTTTTGAGTCTTTGGCTAGCTGTTCTTCAAATTCTTTTTGGCCTTCCTAATTATATTTTCACACTTCGTTTGCCAGAGTTTATGCTCCTTTCTATTTTCCTCATTAGGATTTAACTTCTACTTTTTAAACGATGCCTTTTTGCCTCTCACTGCTTCTTTTACTTTGTTGTTTAGCCACGGTGGCTCTTTTTTGGTTCTCTTACTATGTTTTTTAATTTGGGGGATACATTTAAGTTGAGCCTCTATTGTGGTGTCTATAAATTACTTTGCAGGGATTTTACTTTTGGTGCTGTACCTTTTAATTTCTGTTTAACTAACCTCCTCATTTTTGTGTAGTTCCCCTTTCTGAAATTAAATGCTACAGTGTTGGGCCACTGTGGTGTTTTTCCCGCCACAGGAATTACATTTAATTATATTATGGTCACACTTACCAAGCGGTTCAGCTATATTCACCTCTTGGACCTGATCCTGTGCTCCACTTAGGACTAAATCAAGAATTGCCTCTTCTCTTGTGGGTTCCAGGACCAGCTGCTCCAAGAAGCAGTCATTTAAGGTGTCAAGAAACTTTATCTCTGCATCCCTTCCTGAGGTGATATGTGCCCAGTCAATATGGGGAGAGTTGAAATCCTCCATTATTATTGAGTTTTTTATTTTAATAACCTCTCTAATCTCCCTGAGGATTTCACAGTCACTATCACCATCCTGGTCAGGTGGTCTGTAATAGATCCCTACTGCTATATTCTTATTATTCAAGCATGGAATTACTATCCATGGAGAGTCTATGGTACAGTTTGGTTCATTTAAGATTTTTACTTTGTTTGATTCTACGCTTTCTTTCACATATAGTGCCACTCCCCCACCAACACGACCTGTTCTGTCCTTCTGATATATTTTGTACCCTGGTATTACTGTGTCCCGTTGATTATCCTCATTCCACCAAGTTTCTGTGACGCCTATTATATCAATATCCTCATTTAATACGAGGCACTTTAGTTCACCCATCTTATTATTTAGACTTCTAGCATTGGTATATAAGCACTTTAAAAACTTGTCACTTTTTTGCTGTCTGCCATTACATGATGTAATTGAATGGGACTTTTTTTCTTTTGACTGTTTCTCATCAGATTCTACCTGTATTTGATCATCTTCCATCCTCTCCTCCTTATTAGGACATAGGGAATCTCCATTTATAGATCCTCCCCTAAGGGATGTCCGAACCACGTGCACCTCCGCACCTGTCGGCGTTCCCTAGCCCTTAGTTTAAAAACTGCTCTACGACCTTTTTAATTTTAAGTGCCAGCAGTCTGGTTCCATTTTGGTTTAGGTGGCGCCAATCCTTCCTGTATAGGCTCCCGCTTTCCCAAAAGTTTCCCCAGTTCCTAATACATTTAAACCCCTCCTCCCTACACCATCGTCTCATCTACAGATTGAGACCCTGCATTCTGCCTGTCTAACTGGCCCTGCATGTGGAACTGGAAGCATTTCAGAGAATGCTACCATAGAATCATAGAATATTAGGGTTGGAAGAGGCCTCAGGAGGTATCTAGTCCAATCCCCTGCTCAAAGCAGGACCAACACCAACTAAATCTTGGAGGTCCTGGACTTCAATCTCTTACCTAGCAGCCTAAATTTGGCCTTCAGGACCTCTGACCTATCCCTCCCTATGTCACTGGTACCTACATGTACCATGACCACCGGCTCCTCCCCAGCACTACACATAAGCCTATCTAGATGTCTCGAGAGATCCGCAACCTTCGCACTTTTTGATAGATCCCTCTGCTTGGGATCCTCGACCATGAATGCTGCCCTGGAGTTAAGCAGCTGACCTGTTTGAGGTGCCTAGGTAGCATGTGCCGCAGCAACTGAGCCCATCTCCCTCTCCACATATTGAATAGGAGCCAGACCTCTCTCATGCTTGCCCTGCCTTTCCATGGGTCCCAGACTGTCTTTTGTGCAGTTTATCTGCTGCCCCCTACCTATTGGTGGGCTGCATCTGGCCCTCCTACTGCAGAGTCTGACAGGTAACAGGTCTTAGGCATGTTCAGAGCACACCGATAGGACTGGGCCCTGCCAGCATTCCCCTCCCTAGCCTGAAAATCCTGCTTCAGAGCCTCCAGGACTTTGGCTTGAGCCATGGCTCCAAGCTACTCCTTAGCTGTGGGGGCAGCATTGGGGCTTAGATGGCTTTGTAACTGATGGAAATTTAGGTACTTAGTGAATGTAGGCGCCTAAATGTCAGTGGCACCTAAATGCTGGACTAAGACCAATAGGCACCTAGATACCTTGGAGGATCTGGGCCTTGGTCCCAAAACCCATGGTCAGTTCACTAGGCTATGCTGCTCGTCGGGAATTCATTTAAGCACTTTTACCCAAACTACTCTTCTCCCTGACAATTCACACTATAGTGTATTTTCCCTTCACACTAAGAATTAAGTAACACATTTAAAATTAAGATTAGAACTATTTTAAGACTAGAACACAATTATTTCCCTGCTTTGCATAAAGCTTTGGTACCACTGAGAAGGCTATCACTTGTCCTAATGTCTAGAGAAGATTATTAATGTCCCACATCTCCGGTCCCGTGGTATTAATTTAAAACCAGATCACTGAATTTGCCACTCCAGGTAACAGTAATATGTTACTGAGATAAGTGAGTTAATTTTATCCCTTTCTTTAGTAAAGAATTCTGTATGTGAAGAAATGTGGCCATCCTAACCTGAGGAATACTTCGCTTTCAGTACAAGAGGACACAAAACAATACAGCCAAATCTATTCCTCACTCTCATTGGACTATGCGGTGGGTTTTTACCCAGATGACCACTTTGAAGCATATAACAAATTGCACAGTATGTGGTAAGATATATAATATGTCTAGATTATGTAAGTTTGAGCAATAATTATTTTTATCATGGTGTTTCCTTGAGCTCTTGTCTTCTGAATCATTTGGAATATTTACCTCTTTATTATTAATTGAATGGCAACTTTCTCTAGCAAGCAGAATTATAACTGCTTAAAGTGACTGATGTTTATTAAAATAAAGGGAGGGAAGTGTTAATTTAATACAAACGCTATTCACCCTCCACCACTGTACATCTACCCAGCATTGGGCCCAGTTACTTGGGCTAGGTGCTGGGATCTGAGTGTACCACTTATTGTGAAATCCAGATTCTCACACACTCATGACTGTATATGTAGTGTGTGAAATTATAAGCATGCAGGGGGGGAAAGCACCGGGCCCTAAATAGCTAAGACACATGAAGGTACGATATTATATTAAGCTTCCATTTATAAATAGTTGTTATAAATAATAGCAAATGATTAATGGATGTTTAATGAAGGGTTACTCAATTGTTACAAATTATCCTACAGTCCAATGGGTCAATAGGTTGCTTATAGCCATGGCTTATAACTATCTATAACACACACAACTTGTGTCATAACATGCTTATAACAGCAATTAATCATTTATTAACATGTTAAAATGGAACCTTTATTTCAAAGTGTCACCCAGATGACTATTCCTGGCAGTGTAATAAAGCACCCTAGATCTTCAAAAACATTATTTATGCTTTGTGGCAGATATGTCAATTTCCTTCAATATCTTTGAAAAGCCTTTTTTAATTTAGTTTAAGTATCTTTGGAGTCAATTGTCTTAAATGCAAAGGTTCTGTATTATTGTGGGCCTGGATGCTCAAAGGATTAAATTGCATAATGTGGCAGACAAGAATGGTCTTCTGAGACAATACATGTAAAGTGGATTTTTTGGGAAATAACTAGGAGAGGTGAATGCAAATTCCTCTCTCTCCACCCCCAACCCCAGGTTCTGAAAAAAACTCAGTCTTTTCAATCTACTTGCCTATAAGCCAGGATGGGCAGGGATGATGTCCCTAGCCTCTGTTTGCCAGAAGCTGGGAATGAGCGACAGAAGCTGGATCACTTGATGATTACCTGTTCTGTTCATTCCCTCTGGGGCACCTTGCATTGGCCACTATTGGAAGACAGGATACTGGGCTAGTTGGACCTTTTGTCTGACCCAGTATGGCTGTTCTTATGTTCTTATGTTAAAGACTGAGGCAGAAGTACAGGTTGCATCAGAGTCCCTAACTGATGGAAATAAGTTTTCATAGAAGTTCAGGATAGTTATTTGTTCAAAATATTCCACTGAAATGAAGCCCTGGCCAGCTATAGGGAAATGTAAGAGTTATTGGGCTGGCTGAATTTGCCAAATACCTGGTAATTGAAACACTTCCTTGTTCTTATGCCAAGGAAGGGAGCTTTGCCTGCTGATTACTATATAAAGTGAAGGCTAACATATTAATGGGGATGCTAGTTCTGAGCTAAAGCTGTTATGAACTTGTAAACACAGAAAAACCCCTTGGTGGGGTTTAAAGGACTGACTTCTACCAGAGCTACTGCTGGTATTTGTGTGGGGAGGAGATCTCTAGTAAGTTATTAGCATGTGTGTAAATCAGGGATTGGCAACCTTTGGCACGTGGCCCATCAGGGAAATTCGCTGGCGGGCCTGGACACTTTGTTTACCTGCAGCCAATGGGGGCTGTGGGAAGTGGCGGCCAGTACATCCCTCGGCCCATGCCGCTTCCCACAGCCCCAAAGGTTGCTGATCCCTGACCTACACACATGCTAATAACTTACTAGAGATCTCTTCCTCACATTTATTTGATCGTACAACCCCTTCTTTGTGTCTGTAGTAGTTTATGCCTCCCCTGCCTCACAAGCCTATTGTAGGGGGGTCAAGGTATTGCCACCCTTACTTTTGCACTTCCTTCAGAGATGGGTGGCCGGAGAGTGGTGGCTGCTGGCAAGGTGCCCAGCTCTGAAGGCAGTGTCGATGCCAGCAGCAGCGCGGAATTAAGGGTGACATGGGCTATTCATTGCTGTGATTAAAATGTGTGCAGTAAGTTTGTTTTTTTCCTAAAGATTCTCACACCGCCCCCGCCCAATATATTCCATGCCCCGCAGGTGAGGGTGCCCCCTGGTTTGAGAACCTCTGCCTTAGTGGACCACGAGGGAGAAATACAGGTGCAGTTCCCCTGAACCGTGACAATGATCACAACAGCCCTGTGCTATAAATGAATAAAGCACTGTGCCTGTACAATAGATGGCCAAACCGAGGCAGAAGGATTGTGACTTGCCCAAGGCCACAAAGGCCTGATCTCCATTTCTGCCATCGCTGGAGCTGCCCTAGTGTAAACCCATTCTCCACTTCGAACTTAAAGCAGCCAGAGAAATCCTCCTTTGGAGAGGAAATACCCAGATATAAAAAGCTGCTGATGGTGGCTCCATCACCAGCTCTGCTGTCTCCTGCACCAGAATACCCCCTTCTTAAGGGGAAGCAGAGTATGTGTCTGAGGAGGAGGCTCCCCTATGCCCAATTCTCCACTTTGGACAGGCCTCTGCCACCAGTGGTGTAAATTAAAGTGCTGTGCCGGGGCAGTGGAGAATCAAACCTCTAGAGTAGGCGAGGACCTCTGCTTGAAACCAGGGTCAACTCCGCCTCTGTAAATCACAGCTTTCCTTGTCTACAATAAGGGTTTTATACTGGTGCAACTACATTGGTGTAATTACACAAACGGGTGTAACTGGTACTAATTCCCAATGTAGATAAGGCCTTAGTGTCACAAGTGGGCTAAAATTCAGGAGTTCCTGGCTCCCTATGTCTTGTGTTCAAACCTCCTTACCACCTGGGTAACAATTAGAGAAGTCCTGCAGCTTTTTCAGGCCCTACCCGGTACTCTCGAGTGCTTGTGGCTTTTTGTTCTCCCTGCCAAATGATCACTGTTCTCAGCTACTGTACATGGAAACTGAATTGTCTTGGCGAGGGTCATTTTTGCAGACATCACCGAGCAGGAGATGAAAGCTTCCTGTCATTGCAGCATGGCATATGGTCCACCACAACACCCAACCATTACCGGCAGAGCAATTTTCCAGAATCAGCCGAATCCCTGCATAATTGTCAGCAATCAACATAGTAATTAATAAATTATTTTGAGTAAAACCATTGGGACAAAATTATTTCCCTAGACCAAAAATTATATTTTCTTGCCAGTCATGGCTTTTGTAACTAAAGGTAACAGTTCTTACACTCCTCAGCAATTATGCACAAATGCATCCAGTATTAAATAATATGTTCATGCTGTGTTTGACTATAGAGCAATTTCTGCTGACTCCTTCCTTGTTTTCCACATTACAACCAGTCACTGACACATTTTTTTAAACCCATAATGAAGGGTAAAATGTTTACATTAGGTCATGTCACTATGATGTTCCATTGACCAGAAATGCACCCTAAAGGAACTTATCATATATTTCATTTTGACGATATTTTCGTGCTCTTCCACTCAAATGATCAGTTATGTACAATATCTATTTTTAATTTAAAAGTACAACCCTGAATAATTGAGTACCATAGAGAATACTAATGCGTGGAGTAAAGTGGGACAAATAGACTTTGTCTATAAGATTTCTATGATCCTCGCTGTGTTAATATGAGCGTGAGTTTGTCTGGGTATTTACATATTAGATGTGGTGAGCACTAATACAATGAGAAGTAATTTTTGCATTAATGTTTCTCTTTCAAATAAGACCAGTTCCTGAACTTGTCAAACATAAATGCAAAATTATGAAAAACAATCCTAAGCTAAAACTCGGGTTATTAAAATGTATGGCAACTAATTATTGATCTGATGCTATTCTGCATAAAGAAGACATGCTTGGCTGAACAGAAATATTTTAAAATCATTAATATACATGTGTTTATTTTACTGAGTCTAAATTGGAAGTGGTAGATTATTCTTATTGTCTAACAAATTAGGCTGTGTGACAGGACTGCTGTACAGTCCTGATGTATGATTTCTTTCTCCTTCTCCTTATTAATTTCTGTCAAATTAAAACTAAAACACCATTGCAAACCTTGAACAGCCATAATATGAAAATCAAATGTGAATAGCTATTAGAAAAACCTAGTACCTCAGATTGCTCCAGGCAAACACAGAGATACAATACTAAACACTATCTTTGTATAAGAAAGGAGGAAAAAACTCTTATGGGACATGCTGCCAGTTGAAGCTAAAGCCCTGTCAAAACAGCAGTTCTGCTGTGGGAACATTCTAAAATCTTTGTGCAGCTGGGCGGGTTTTTTTTTCCCTCTTCAGTTTTCCCCTTAAAACGAAAACCTAAGTGAAATTCTGTTCACTGCAGATTTGCCAATGCATCATGTCATTCTAAGGACAGATTAATAATTCCTGAATTTATTTCAACTGAATTTCATGGCCAAGATATCTTGTAACTTTACACCTCCTCACAATGACCTTTATACTGCACTTATTTTACCAAATATCACTGGTAACATTTTTCCATTCCAACAAGCTTCAGGGTATATATATCGTGCTATTACTTTGGAATTACGATGGTGTAGAGCTCTCTGTAAATAATCAATGACGTGTAGCTCATTCGTTGTAAAATTCTGATGAGCATTAATACCGAAGACTGTTCATCTTTCATGCATTTTGTGTAACTCTAAGTTAACCTTTACAGAAGGTATATGCTCATTTCGAGGAATCTCTAAAGCAGCTTTACTAATCTAACCTTGGATAATCACAGATATATATTGCAACAACGGCTGTGTTTGGGCTGCGGGTTTTGACTTCCAAATGGAAAGTGCTGTAACAGAATGCAACGCTGGAGGTTGAACAGGACTAGCTGTCAGTTTCAAAAGTTCTTTCTTAACTCCTTTAGAGTCAGAGTCTGTTGCTCAGACTCTGTGAGAAACCCCCACTGTGGCTCATGAGGGTGGCACAGGCTAATCCCAGAGTTGAAAGCTTTCATTGGCGGGAAACCTGCTATTGCCAGTCAATGAGATATGACACAGCCATAGGTGTCAAGCGGATCAACAAATTCCTGAACTTGTCCTCCAGAAGTGTGCTGAATATTTAAACCATTGATGGCTGAAGGTGGATTTTTCTAGCATAATGACCATTGTTGTCAGTGGTTACACCATTCTGGAAGATCTAAAAATTAAGCTTTCTGGAGCCAGCCTGTTGCCATCTAAGGTCAGGTACAGCCTAAGGGCTTCTGTTCTCCGGTAGTGTCCATGAGATGGCAGTTCCATTTTTTGAGAGGGAAGGATATAAATCCAGTTCTGCTAGTGCAAGTCTGGTGAAGTATCATCTGCTATCTCCACTGGCGCCTGTCCTCCTGGCCTCACATTTGGCACTGCATACAAAGCTACTCAGGGAATAGGGCTAGGATTACCAGAAGGAAACCACACAATTCAGATGTCTCATTAGCTACATCTATTGTAGACAAACCTAATGTTCACAGCTATGATGCCTCTGTGCCTGACTCTGATTTGCACACCGGGCCCTCTGAGTTTATGATCTGCTGCAGTCTGCTTTCCGGTCTTTTGTGGTTTCCTAACCTCTGTCTAGGCTGTGGAGTTTGGGGTGTCCTTCATGTTGTGTCTGTGTCACTCATTGCTGTTCCCTTAGATTTATGCTGCTGTTGGCTCTTCTGTCCTGGACCATTCTGTCCTGCATAGGGTATCCTGTTCTTCTGCCATTGTGTCCATTGGCTTTGCGGACACTGACCTGTCTTCAAGTCCTTGAACCCAGAAGTCTCAATCCATGGACATACCAATGAGAGGACTTTCTGTGGGGAAGAAAACACAGTTTTCCCTCACATAATTTTCCCCAAGTCATTCCTTTAAATGGCAAAGATTGTTCCCCCTCTCTCCGCCCTCCCCACAGCCCCATGGAACAAGCAGTAGTTTCACCCCACAGAACCCTATGATCTAGACCAGTGTTTCTCAACCTTTTTGATACCAGAGACCTGCTTGCTGCCTTCCTAGACTGTGTCAGGGAGATCTCAGAAACCGGCGCCAGTCCACGGACTGGTCATTGAGAAGCAATGATCTAGACTTTCTGCCTATCCTCTTCCAATCTCTCTAAAGCCCTGAGCCTCCATGACACGTCTGAGACCCTCTGTCTCCCTCACCCCACTTTCTGACAGCAAAGCTCTACTGGAGTGAAGACACTGGAGTCACTATGTAACCTTGGGGAAAATCACTATTATACCTTTCTTTGTGAGGTGTAAAATCACTCCGGACTTCTCTGAAAGCTGGTCATTGTTTCTCAACTCAGTTTTCTAGGGGTAGTAAAAATAAATGAAAGGCTTTTCATACTACTAAGTAGAGCTATAACCCTTAGAATACTTGCATCATTTCACACAGCCTACAAGACTGTATTTAGATTCCCCTTGTTCACCTATGTTTACAGTAAAATACACTTGGTAAAATAGAAGTGTATGTCCTACAAACCATATTCAAAAGTACCTTAGAGAGTAGAATAAAACATGGCAGAGTATAAGTTAAAGGAAGCACTGAGGTAAACATGGTGCCCAGACCTACAGAACTTGGTTGAACAGTTGTCTAAACTCATCCCATTTCCTCTCATTCTCAGCAATTACACATTAACCATTTATAATTCCTAGCAATAAATTCCAGCAGGTCTCAGCCTCACTAGACTAGGAAAAATGAAGATTATTCTTAGAATTTATTTGTACTGCAGTAGCATCTAGGAGCCCTTGTCATGAACTGGGACACCATTATGCAGGCGTCTGTACAAACCCTGAGGTAACTGATTATATTACCCCTATTAGTGACAATGTGTGCACCTTTAGGAATGTTTGAAAACTTTAAAAGCTGGCGTCACAATGGTTAGCAGTTTCTTTCCCCTCGTCTCTACCCTTTCCCAGCACCGACAGTTGACTCTGATGTAGTTAAACATGAAGAAGCAGGAATAAGTACTTTTTTAAAGGATCATATGCTCAACTAGTATAAATCAGCTGAGGTCAATGGAGCTACACTGATTTACATCAGCTGAGGATTTGGTCCCTATATTATAATAGGCCCATATTTAAGCTAATAGAAGAAAAAAACTACAAAATGCGTCTCCAATAACACTTGTTAAAATTTTTACATGAATCGCCAAATTCGGTTTCACAAATATTTTGAACCTCCACCCTGAAGAGCTTATTGAATTGTGCAAATTGTGCTGTTCTTTTGGTGTAATAACTTGAGAGCTCTCACTGAATCAACTTTATAATGAATCCTTTCAAATCCTGATGAAAATGGTGCACTTACTAAGGAACTTTGCTTGATTTTGAAATTAATGCGGTAATTTAAAACTACTTTGGTAAAAAAGGTTTAATGACAGCTGAATCCTCAGAGAGGACAAAATATGGAGGCTCTATGAATAAAGAATTTGCTGCTTCTGCTCTCCAGGCTGAGCTGATGGGTAGTATCTTCCAGGACTGCTAGTTGCTGTCACATAACAAGTGTTCCAGTGGTGCTCTTCATATGGTGGCAAGATACTATACCAAACCTACTGACCAAGCAGTCAATGGCAAAACTCCCTTTGATTTCAACTGCACCAGGGTTTCATCCATTGTTGTCTGCTGTGGCCTTGGCTTGCTTATAGCTTTCATTAACTTATTCATATTTTACTGACCAAAACTTAGTAACAGAAGTTAGGAAGGACCAAAACCCATAAATTCCTTTGCCCCCTACAATCACAGGAAATTGATCATCTGAGATTTCCCCATCTGCTCCCAAATGATGATCCTCCAGTGGCAACAATTTCTTCTCAAGGTTCTTGACAACATGCTGGGGGTGAGGAATTCTTTCCAGAAACACTAATTCGGTGCTCAGCTCAAATATCTTCATCTGAGCAAGAATGATCAAAATCCTATTTGCTAAAAGCATTAGCACAGCGTTCATTATCTAATCTTATTTAAACCATGGGCATCCAAGTAATTCTCTTACTGTTTTTAATCCTTAAATCCCAGTAAAGTGGATTAGACCAGTATAATTTGGGTATGACTTCCCACACCTCAGTTACCCTTTGGGTACAAGCTAAAAACCCCAACACGTAGTTAATCTAAACTTTGGGGAAAATTATCCTCTGGTATAATGCTCCACTCGGTCCCATTGAGCTATGCTGATTTTCTGATTTATGGCAGATGAGATACTGATCTTTTGTTTTTATAATTTTCAGGACCCTGCAGTTTCTAAACTCTGGGGAAGGCTGACCAGTGCCTCTCATGAACTACTACCATAACTGCTCTATGTAGTGCATGATATTCAGCTCTCATTAACACCCTTGCGATATTACGGGTTGCAGGGCTATAACTGGGAGCAGAATGTGGACTACGGTTGTTTCTTGAATGGCATAAGGAAACAGAAGAGATGGTGCCAAACTTGACGTGTACTAGGATCTTTTCTCACACAGTTTCCCGTCTCTCTCTAGAAATGGGACTTATTGTATTTGTCCATGCAGACTGGAACATGTCCAAGGTGGAAGACTTATGTTCGGTAGAAATGTCCTATTTAGCAATTGTGCTGTCCAAGGGACTACTTGTTATGGTCCTGGTTTGATCTGCTGCAATATGGCCCCTGTCGGAGTAGGTTAGGAACACTGGAGCAGATCTTTGGCCTGGCTCCAGCACCTTTGCAGCACTCTGGTGGTGCTAAGGGGTGGCAATGCTGATTTAATAGCCAGCTGAGGATGTGCTGGTTTGGGGAATCCCTGCGTGGCATGTAGCTGTGGGTGCCATCACCCTCCTTCACAACCGGCAGTGCAAAGCACATGTTGGCTGCAAGGCCTCGGCACTGCTATGCTCTAATGACCCCGGGCTGCTCCAACAGTCACCTTTGTCCTCTCCCAAACGTGGGAGCCAAGCACAACTCGGCCAGGCCTACTGACTGAATCCACAGACTCTTTATGGCTAGTTGCTTTGTAAAGACAAGCCATTGTCTTCACTTCCAATGGGGTGGGATTTTGATTGGCATCTACTTTGGGAAATCTGTCTATTTTGAGCACTTATATGGCCACCATGACCAGAGAAGCTGAGTACCTCGCAATATTTAATACCTTCCCACCACGCACAGGATAGGGAAGCTGGAGTCACAGATCCTCAGGGATTTAGGCACTTAAGGTTAGGTGCCTAAATACTTTTGAGGATCTGGGCCAGAGAGACCAAGTGGCTTGCCCAAGGTCACATAGGACGTCTGTAGCACAGCAGGGAATTGAACCAAGTCTCTTACAACCCAGGGTGGTTCCCTAAACACTGGGCTATCCTTTCCAGGATGATAATGAAATCAGAAGAAAATCATCTGCAGTAGCCATACCTCTGGACATGGCATTTGATTTTATAGTTTTACAACTGTCCTCATTGTTGAAACTGCACCAGTTTCTTTTCCAAGCGAGGATTTCTACTTATTTAGGTAAGTCTCATGATCTTTAAAACTTGTCTAAGTATTAGATTCCATGAATTCCTATGGGAGCTTAAATGACCAAACATTTGATTTAAAAAAAATCATCTTTTTCTGGACCAGGAAAAAGGATCCATACATATGTTTCCTTAACAGTACTTGCTTTCAGGTTAATCATAGATTGGTTTGTTAGGAATGGCTGCGATCATGTTTCTGAAAAAGTTTATGCAGCCAGTTGGTCTGAAATTTTAGCATCAGCTTTATTCTCCGACCATCCCTGTTTGGCCATATTTATGTGATTATTAAATAATGCAGGTGATGCTAAAATAGTGGCAGTGGTTAAAACTCTGAAGGATGTTACTGTTTGTAGAATTATATTGGTAGCTTAATTGGACAGGTTCAGAGGTGGAGCAGGAGGAAATTTAACGTGTCTATATGTAATGGAAGATGCAAAAAAAAAAAAAATCCCAACCAAAATTGTTGAATTTACAAGAGCAATTTCACTGGTGTGTGTATGAACTGCAAATTCATCAGGACAGTGACCTTATCTTTATTCCAATCTGCAAAATATCTAGTACATTGTTGCCACTATACCAGTAATAAATAATGATGGTTATAATAAGGTGATGCACTGAGATAATGCCAAAGCTAAATATAGATGAAATGGTGATGGACTTAGTTAATATGGGGAGGAAAAAAGCCCCTGGTGTAGGAACTGATCCAACACTTCTCAGTTCAGCATACAGCAGCACTGAAGAAAATTAATAGGATGCTGGAATGCATTAAGAAGGAGGTATATATGTAACAAATCCAATACATTTCTGTTTTCACGTCAGAAAGCCCTGTAGTGATTAGACCATACTTGAAGTATAGTGTCCAATTTTGGTCATGAGAGTAGAAAACAGATAGAGTTAAACTTGATAGAGTATGGCAGAGGGCAACCCAAACAGTTCATGGATTGGAGGGGCTCATCAGTACTTGAGACAATGATGAAATGGGGATTATTTAGCTCCAAGGAAAGGTGACTAAGAGGTGAATGACTGAAACATTTAAACCAGATACGGGTTATTATATAATTAAACTTGGCGAGACTAGAACTAAGGGACACAGGACTAATTACGCCATCCTCACAGGGTATACCATATAGAGGTGGAAGTGGATGTGGTTGGTGTGCTGGCTGGAGTTATTGCACTCCACATATGGCATAGGTAGTTTTTGAAGGTCTTTTCCCTGGCAGGTGGTAGAAGCTAAAAAAGTTTTCTCCTCCTCTGCCACACCATCAACAGACCCCAGGTAGCAGAATTGTTCCTGGTGGGTAGACAGACTGTTGAATCCAGACTGCCTCCATTTTGAAACAGAATTGACTATCTCTTGCTATGAGTAACTTTTAGTGTCTATATCACGGATAAAACTGATTGGATCCTATGTGGATCAACCAGCTCCATGATAGCAGAATTAGGTCATGAGGAAAGAAATTCAGTGTCATCTATGGATGTCTAACTCACTATTTATCATCTTGGGTACTCCTGTGGCCCCCAAAACCATAGTCTCTGAACACCCCTTAATCTTTAATATATTTGTTGTTGCGGTTCTAGAGACAGTGAGGGTAGGAATCAAACACTGAATACAGCAAAGAGGGGGCTGGTTTTCATCCTCCATGTGGGTAGGATGAATTAATTAAATAAAAAAAATCAGGAGGTTTTGAAAGTTTAGGCATGCTGGGTAACATGAAAGAGAGGATGATGGAAAGTGATGGCTTCGAGTTTACTTCTGGTCATTGATGGGGCTGGGAGATGTTGAGTAGAATTTTTTGATGAACAAACAGCTTGGTTTGCTACTGATGGATGAAGATGTAGGATCTGCACTGAGATAGTGCCGCTGTGGGAATTAAATAGCACAGGGTAGGAGAAATGAGCTATGCCTGACCAGGGAAGAAAAGAGGACAAAGTGGCTATTAACAGTGAAATATTATGTTGGTTTTTCTAATTAGCAAATGCTAATTGTAGGAATGACTATCAAGAAGAACCAAATCTCAAGTGGAAGTAGGTGATAGCAAAATATTATTAAGCCAAAAAGTATAATGAGGAAGATATAAAATGTAATAAAATGGAAAAGGTGATTGTTCCTTCAAGCAAGAAAATGTTATTACCAAAAGACAAACAAACAAACAATTTTTCTCTGTACTTATACAACACAAAATTGCTTGAATTATCTTTTGCATAAAAAGTCTAAAAACGTATATTACAATTTGGAAAAATCAGATTGGGGTAAATTGGGGAAACTCAGTGAAGTACAGAAATATCTAGAGAGAAAGGATACTCTACAGCAAGAAAATAACCAGTGTGTTATAAATATGTAAGATAAGGAAAAGAAGGAAAAAAGAAAGATGCATAGGATTAAATTTCCAGAATGGTATAAGAAAATAGATTAGTAAATTCATATGCAGATAAAAGAAGAATGTATCAGACAGAACAACCTTATACATTCTTTAAAGTAGGGGTCACAATTACTTCAGCATTTGGTGGGTGGAGAGAATTGAAACTATGGCCTGGTCTACACTACGACTTTAATTCGGATTTAGCTGCGTTAATCCGAATTAACCCTTCACCCGTCCACACTACAGAGCCAGTTAATTCGAATTAAAGGGCACTTAAAATCGATTTCTGTACTCCACCTCGACGAGTGGAGTAGCGCCTAAATCGATTTTGTTAATTCGAATTAGGGTTAGTGTGGCCGCACACCACCGAATTACTGTGTTTAAATTAATGGGGTAGTGTGGTCGCACACCACCGAATTAATGTGGTTAAAAACTGAATTAATGTGCTTAGTGTGGCCACGCACAATCGAATTTATACAACCTGTTTCCCAAATTCGAATTATCTAAATTCGGATTAATCCCGTAGTGTAGACATACCTTGACACTTGCTCATGAAGTTACACTCTTTCAGATGCTAGTGTCCTGATAGATTGTCTTTGTGATGGAACCCACAAGATCAGACTCTGCTCTGGCCTGTGTTTTGGAAAACACACCACGTCTGATTAATAAAACACAAGTTGCTGCACAAATAGGATTCAGTGATCGTATCATTAGATTTGAAATAGTTATAAGAAAAACATAGTAGCACCAAGTATTGTTCTCTTTACAGTCCGACTTTTAGAGAATTCAGAATGAAGGAAACAAATGTGTCTAGAATACACGAGCTGACAGGAAAGATACTCTGGTGCATTGGAAAATATTTTTAAAAACAGATAGGGAGGATATAATCCAAATTAATTCCATCAAAACCCACCAGATATGAATTAAAGACTTCCTAAAGTTAAATACAGTTTTGCCAGGATGTATAACCACAGACATTCTGATAAAATTGGCACAGCCAAAAAAAAACCAATCTACCTTCACTGGAAAAATATTAATATTGTTCTTTAGGCAATAAACATTCTTCAGTAGATCTTTGCATTGTACACTATACTAATTTTATTGGGGAACACATACATTAAATGTTATGTGAAGAGAAACCGAACAGATTGGGACTATAAAGTATACAAAATAATGAATGGAACAGAGATGGTACATCTTCTGTTCATTCATTCTCATAATACAAGTACAAGGGGATATTTAATAAAACGGAAAGTGGGCAAATTAAAAAGTGAGAAGGAAATATATTATCACACACACTCCACCTGCGGAACTCCTTACCACTGGATATCATTGAGGCCAAGAGTTCAGTGGGGTTCCAAAAAGGATTAGCTATTCTTACAGATAACAAGATCATCCAGAGTTTTAACAGCACATATTAAAAAATAAACAAAATTTTGGAAGGGCTATAAACCCTCCTGCTGTATGAGCCAGCCTGTAATTATTGGGGGTTAGGAGGAAACTTGCCCTGGGAGCAGGTTATCCCATAACTGAAGCATTGCTGTCACTTATCTCTGGTGCTGGCTGCTCTCAGAGACAGGATATCAAACAAAGGGGACCTCTATTCTTATCCAGTCTGGCAATTCCTATTTTCCGGGTGGGGATGAGGTGACTAGATACCACAGTGATGGAAACCAAATAAATGATTGCAACAATCATAAACAGAGTATTCAGAATATTTTCTGTGGCTTTCTAGTATATGGAACATCAGAGCATGGTTTCCTGATCACTATTCCAAATAGGGGGAGGGATAGCTCAGTGGTTTGAGCATTTGGCCTGCTAAACCCAGGGTTGAGAGCTCAATCCTTGAGGAGGCCACTTAGGGATCTGGGGCAAAATCAGTACATGGTCCTGCTAGTGAAGACAGGGGGCTGGACTCAATGACCTTTTGGGGTCCCTTCCAATTTTATGAGATAGGTATAACTCCATATATGATATTACTGGTGGAATAGATGTAGCCTCTCTTCTCTTCCTATTCATATTCACATCAGTGTCACATTATACTCTCTCTTGTATGTAGGCAGGATTGGGCATGTGCAGGAACCTCACTCTTCTTATAACATTGCATATCTTGGGCCTCATCCTGCACTCAGACCTTTAGGACCACAGGGAGCCCTGTTGACTCTAATGGGAATCTACTCAGCTGGCTATGATTATGGGATCATGGCCATACATTATTCACAAGAAAGGATTAGGCAGCCAGGGAAGACAAGATGGACATAAATGCACAAACTTGCAAACATGAGCCAGTGCAGCATCCTGGGTGTGTTTGAGGTGGTGGGACTTGAACAACTTTGTACTTCTTGTTTAGAGAATAGATAGGGGTTTTGTAAAATTTCAGCATGGGAAGGCATTTTCCAAAGTTACTACTAGTGCAATTTTAATGAAGGTGGGGTGTGTATTGCTTTTTGGTATCTGTTGGAGATGGAACAGGGGAACCCGGGGTCCGAGATGGAACCAGGGGAACATGAGGTTGGAGATAGAACCAGGGGAACATGGTGTGGTGTGGTGTGGTTACAGCACAGCCGGGGAATTAGGGTTCTATTCCCACCTATGCCATTAACTTGCTGTGTGACTTGGAGCATGCCCCCTAAGTGTTCTGTGCCTCAGTTTCCCCATTGGGGAAATGGGGCTAACAACACTTTCCTACCTTTACGGAGGAGGATGACATTCATTATTAGAGTTTGTAATGTGCTTTGAGATCTGCAGATGAAAAGCCCAGTTGAACTGCAAGGCATTATCCTCTCTCATGGCAGGGGAGAATTTTTGGTTTTGCAATAGCTGTGATTCCCCCCTGAAAAATTATTTCCTTGCCCCCCCTCCCTGAACAAAATATCCCAAACAAACCCAGAGGAAGTAACATTGTGACTGGCTGGAGGAGAGTCAATGGACACCGAAGTGTGGCTTTGTCAGTTTAATAAACTGCTCCTCTAACAGAAATGGCTCCAGTCTTCAAACTTAACCCCTGAGAACTACAATTATTTTATCTACCAATCTTTAGGATTACTGACACCCTCAAAGGGAAAAGCTGCTGCTTTAGATTAGCCAGAGCAGCTACCGTTCTGTCCTCCTCAGAGACAGAGGATAGCTGTTTTATCCCTGGGAAATCTATATAATCCAAAGATTAATCTGGAAGACCTGAGCTCTTTGCAGCAAAAGGCCATTCCTAACAAACTGCTTTCTCCACTGCAGAGCCACGTCTTCACTTTCTCTCTGTCTCACATGAGTAAAAAGAGTCATCATTGTCCTAATAAAAGTGCTTTCGCATCAAAGATAGCAACAATCACAATATAATTTCTTACCCAGAAACAGTTTACCCAGGGACAGAAATGGTTTCTAAATTCCTAACTCTGAGAAGGGAGTTAATTATCGCTAGTTAAATGAAAGCACTGAGGCGACGGGATGAACAGCTTTCTCTTAGATTTCCTGCAAACATCTCTTAGCCTTCAAAATAGTTGGTACCATCTGTGGCTTGGCTTTAAAATCATTGTAGGATGGAAGTAACTCAAGATGCCGCACCTGAGCTGCTTCATTAGCCGGATTTACCCCCCTGGTTCTCGTTTTCCGCAATCTGCTAGTTCTGCGTGCAGAAGGAACAGCCACCACTCCTGGCTGCATTATCTGAGTCTTTTGTCCTCCCCATCCAAGGGAAAGGCGTGCTTTCTGCAAGGACACAAAAGCATTTTTTAAAAATTCCCATAACAATTGCACTGCAATTTAGGAACAGAGGAAAAAAAGAAATCCCTTTTGGGAACAAAAGCCATTACCTGACTTTTTTTTTTTTTCCACTGAAGGACTGGATTAGGACTCAGGAGACCTGGGTGGTATTCGCAGCTTGGCCAGTGGCCTGCTGGCTGACCTTGGCCAAGTCATGTCACTGCCCTGTGCCTCAGTTTCCCCATCTATAGAATAGGGTTATGGTGCCTACCTCCTTTGTAAAGCACTTTGAGCTCTTCTGATGGAAAGTGCTATATAAGTGTTAGATATTATATACATTATTTAAATAATATATCCATCTATCTGCCCTCTAAGATTTTATGTAGTTTGGAAATTACATTCCTAGAGACCCTGATTGTGGGACAACACTGACCTGAGATCTATGGCAAACACTACAAGCTGGTAATGGGGAGAGGCAGTTTACAATAATAGTGGCGATTGAGGTGTGTGTAAACTTTCTATATTCTTTTATAACTGAAGTCATCTGAGTTATCCCACCCACTCTTGCTAATGATGGTGGAAAAATTTTGAGTGCAACCTATTGAAAAGGTACATAAAATATTGTAGATTCTCTCTTCTCCTAAGGACATTTATAGCATGTGGTAAGTAAAGAAGGCCTTGCGGTCGGCAGGAAACCTGTGGGGCTTTTTGTTTACCTTTATTTCTGTATTGCTAAGGATTTTTTTCTCAAAATTAGTGCCCTCTAAATTCTCTGAGTTTTCTGAGCACTGCAGTTAAACTACTTTTTCTGATAAATATGGAAACTTGATGACTTGAAAAAATCCTTCCATGTCAATTCTGCAGTTCATATTCCTGCTGAGATTGTATCTAATTTTGAAAATCTTCACACTTGTGCCCTGCCATCATGTGTAATCTTTTATGCATGGCTACCTCCACTGCTGCTGAAGCAGTTGCTATGCGACAGATGAACCTGCTCCGTGGGGCCCTGACATTAGTAAAAGCAAATTGACCACAGGAGCACTAATCTAGCATGAAAAGCAGTTGGTGCCATGCATTTCCCTGAGAAGGATTACCTAATCAACAAGCAAAACCTCCTTTCAAACGTGAGCTGAATTACCTGGGCCTGGATTTCCCTGTTTCACACCTTTTTGCTATATCGAATCATCCTACAGAGTAAAGTCTATGAAGGCGCAATTCTCAAGAGGAGCAGAGACTTGCCCCATTTTGGAGTCTGCTGCACTCGCTGTAGCATCTTTGCAAATTTGTCATCTGGGCCGATACTTACTGTAATTTGTTTTGTGGTGGGGTTTTTTCCCCAAGGTTACTAAAACTGGGAATGAAGACGAAAGCTAGCCAGACAAAAGGGGACTGTCGCTTGCTTATCACACCACTGATAGCACCTATGAACTTTTAGTGTTAATAAAGACTTAGTTACAAAAACAATGGCCCAGCACGCTGTAGTTGGAAACCAAGGTACGGTTCATAACAGAAAGTATCGCTGTTGCATTCATGCTAAAAGTCATCTCAGGGGAATTGTACTTTACCGGATGGAGCTGTGCTAATACTATTCATGATTTAACTCTTCAGTACTGGGTAAATTTCTTTGGATCAATTGCCAAACCTAAGATTACAGCCACTGGAAAAAATGTGCCATAGCGGACTTGAAGTCTTGACCTATAGTTTGGATGCTCTGGCTGATAATCTACTATACTTCTTTGGGGGCAGAAAGGATTTTTAACCCTTATCTTTTGTTACAGGTGGACGGACATGCTGGAGAAAGTGGGCAGCACTTCGAAAGTGGGACAAGATAGAGAAGTTTGGCTTTTATGAAGCTAACAGCTGTATGTATTTCTTGAGTTACTTCATCATGAACACCGGGGGCTGGCATTTTCAAGGTGTTCTGAAACCAGAGGCCCAAATTTGCTCGACTGAGGGCCTGGGAGGTGTTGTTAATTTGTATAAAAAAGAAGTAGGTTGTTGCCACCCTCCAGGTTCTTATAGGGGTGCAGTGCATGGAGAGTAGAGATTGCAGCAGGGAATGCCACTCAGATCCAGGTGGTGTGTCGCACGCTGGAAAGGTTAGTCTCCACGAGCTGCATTTCACTGTCATGAGGGAGTGCGACCATGAGCTGTATTCCAGCACTCAGTCCACAACGTCTGTGTCTGAGGCCATCCCTTTACTAAGGCCCTGCTCCTGCAACGTGCTCAGCAACACTCCCTCCCGTTGTGATGGAATTTGCTTGGTGTCTTTCAGGAGCCGCTTGGCACTTCATCGGATCAGACCCTGAGTGACATCTTACGGCCAGACTGCTGGTCTCCAGGGCCTATAAAGGATCTCAGCAAGGTAAATAGAAGCATTTCCCTTTCTATGAAATCTTAATCTCCTCTCTTCCTTAACGCTCAATATATCTAAGCTTCCAAACAAAATCGCAATTACAATGGGACTCGCTCTCGTCTAAAATAGTCATTTCATTTAACTCATCAAATGAGATTTTTCTCCAGTGTGGCTTCTGTTTAATGCTAAGCTCTTGCCAAGGCAGTCAGTACAGGGATGACTGACTATTCAGCATGCCACACGTAGGGACTTAGCAATGTGACTCCCATTAACCTGAATGGGACTCATGCAGCTAAATCCCCACCCTGAATATTTAACCTCCCTGTCTCTGTCTATTCCAGTCTGTATAAATTGCCTTGATGAGGGAAATAAATAGAAACAAATACACTCTGACTCTAACGTAATGTTTAAACATATGCAGGTTCAATATTCCCTCAAGCTGGCCTCAGAAGGATCTTACATTAGTCCACTTGTGACCCACCATTATGCACTGTACATCACCACAATAGTGATTTGTTTTACAAACATTACCCAGCTTACATAGAGGCCTTGGTATCGGAGAGCTTTTGGTCTTTTAAATTGTGCATTAATGGCTTTTTGTGCAAGATTATCCACTGCCAAGTGTGAGGAGTTACAAGACCGTTTGGGCCCAGAACGTATTATTCATACTCTGTACAGAATGTCATATGTGGCCTTCACTCACACTGTCTTGGTTGTTTATGTCCTCAGCCCTCTCAGCCTAATCAAGGTCCGGCCTGGTCAGTACTTGGATGGGAAAATAAATGCTTCATGACCACCACTGAGTTGGTACTGAACTAGCATAGCATTAGGTGGGGATGGACTGCTGCCGGGCCCCCTTTCATATGACCAGTTAAGCCAGGCACTTGTTGCTAAAGTTCCCACCGCATTTTTTTGCAAGAGTAGAAGTGTATCAACCCTGGTGTCTTGGCCAAATTGCCATTTGGATATCTATTTATTTATTCTGAATGATCAGCACATCCTATATCTATAGATATAACTCAGCTCAAGTCCTGGCTGAGTTTGCAAGACAAAATCATTAAAACCGAACTTACACTGAGGATCTTGCAGTATTAGAATAATAACAAGGGGCCAAATGCACTTTCAACAAAGCTCCTAGGGCATTGACTTAAGTGGGGCAGGATCAGGCACCTAGACTCAGATCCTCAAAGTTATCTAGGTGCTTAACTCCCATTGAAATCATCCCATTAAAATTGAAACCTTTGAGGATCTGGGTCCTTGAGAAGTAGATGGGAGTTGCATGTATCTATCTGAGGGCAAATCTCTCCCCAGGACACTGTCTGAAAATAGTAACTCTCCCCTATTCTAAAGATTATCATCATTGTACGTTATTTACCCACAATCCTAATTGTTGGGTAAGTTAAATAGTTTCTGCTCTGATCCCACTGTGAAATATGAATCGAAAGCTTCAGATTCCAGTGAAAGCTGATGCTGTTTTATTTTTTGACACAAAGGGAAGAATGACTAGAAATGCCATGTTTATTTTGATAATAATATATTTGCCTTTTCAGTACTTGTGACCTTCTCTCGTGCATTTCATTGAATCTGAAAGATAAGTCACTATCCCTTAGCCCAGGGCACGTCAGGAATCAGAAAGAAGGATGGGAGTGGAAAGGCACAAACACTTTGAAATCAGAGTAGGGTTGGAGGGGGGTAAAAAATTGAAACCACAATCCTGTACGTTTCATGTGATGAAAACTAATTATAAACTCAGAATGTATTACCATAATTGTTTATATCTGTATTTTAAGGAATTTGCTGTCTTCTGAATCTAATAAACGAAGGAACTGAAGCTTGACTGCTACAACAGTTTTTAATCTGTTTGGAAATTAGTCCAAACAATGAAGAAATGCTTTCCAATATTACATGAAAATGATACAGTAAGGAAAGAAAATGGAAGGGGAAGGGAAGCCTTTTTAAAAAACCCTTAATTTTTAATTTTGAATCATTAAGGGCATGATTGTTCCTGGCTGACTTGGGGTACATGGTGGGAGGTGAGGGCATAAAAAGACGTCCCCATGCTTATGTGACCCACCAAAGTGCCAGGCAGAATTCCACATGCTGCTCCACAAAGGCGCCATAAATCCAGTGACCCCTCTGCATCAGGTGGGCGATCACAGCAAGTTACAAGCTGCTTCCCACAAAAGGGATGTGGCATCTGCGTACCTGGGAGCTCCAGGAAGCATTCTGCCCTCCTGAGGTGGAACGACGCCACTCCACCCCTTAGTACTGACTGTGCCTAAATGACACAGTCTGGCTCTAAATGAGCCCCACTGAATATGAAATATATTGTGAACATCTCACTCTGTGTTTATAGTGTGCTGTGGCATCTGAGCTTCTGACTGTACCTCTCAGCTGAGACAGGAGAATAGACTAGAAAGAGCAGAAATGTGTATATACGCTACCATTTAAGAGCAGGCCAGATGGACAGGGACTTAGTGTAGTTGTTTAATGTCAACCTGGGTTCTTAAATCCACTTCAGGTCACAAAAGGAAAATGAATTTGTTTGTCTCTTCTCTTGATGCTCACTTGTCCCCATCATGAAACCGTTCTATTGTGCAACACAGTTATCAGTCTCTGCTCAAGAGATGCCTGAGACTGGAAAAGTCGGGGTGGGTCTGAGAAGTGGTTGGATTGGAGAATAAATGTACTCTGCAAGACAGCGGAGCACTCGTTGCCTAGGAGGTGAATTTAGTAGCCAACCCAACTTAGAAATAATAAAGGGAACTGGATGATTCAGGGAGATGGCAAAGGGTTAGGGAGTCTTTGACCTCTAGGTTACTGCTTTGTATCTAGTTCAGGTCAGTAATAATTTAAAGATCGTGGATGAGATTTTCAAAGGCACAAAGGCCAGTTAAGCCCCTAACTGTCATTTATGTCTTTGAAAATCTCCTCCATCATCCTCTGATGGTTGTCGGGTGCCCTATGTGACATGACAGAGGGGTCTGCGTTTGCTTCCTAATGCCTAGGGTTCTGTATCATACAAACCTGAACCGCAACTCTTGCTCAGCCTCAGCAAAGAGGCCAAGATCTGAATGGGCAGGAAGTGTGAGTTGCCCTTGCACCCCATAGGTGCTTTTTCTGGATCAGGATATTTCGGTGTGGAGGTGTGCGCCAGGTTCCCTGCTATTGCCTGTGCTATACTTGTTCTACAGATAAAAAGAGGACCTGGGTCCCAATCCCACAAAGCACTTCAACACATAAATAGTCCCATTAACTCAAAGGGTTGACTCACATCCTTAAACCTAAGGGTATGTCTTCACTACAGCCGGATTGGCAGGCAACGATTGATCCAGCGGGGATCGATTTATCGCGTCTAGTCTAGACGCGATAAATCGATCCCCAAGCGCTTTCCCGTCGACTTCTGTACCCCAGCTCAGCGAGAGGCGCAGGCAGAGTTGCCGGGGGAGCGGCAGCAGTTGACTCACCGTAGTGAAGACACCACGGTAAGTCAATCTAAGTATGTTGACTTCAGCTATGTTATTCACATAGCTGAAGTTGCGTAACTTAGATCGATTCCCCCTCTGCCCCCAGTGTAGACCAGGCCTAAGTGTGTACAGGTCTGTCGCATCTTACGCTGGGGTTACGTTCCGCAGTCAGCGCGTAAAGCGAAAATCGCGTATAGTCAAAATTACATTGAGTGTAATGGCGGGCGGAATCGCCTGCACTACAGGTACAGTATTAAAATTGTTGTTTTTCTCTTTTTTGTTTTTGTTTTTGCCGACCGCGTAAAGCTGAAATCGCGCATGTTAAATGCGCGTAAGATGCGACAGACCTGTACTTGAGTGTTTTGTGGGTTCAGGGCCTAAGGTCCCATGGCTTTCAGTCTGGCACCTTTCACCAGCACTTACATCACACTAATCGTTATTTACAATAGAAGAGCCAGTAATGTTTCGTTTGAATATTGTAAAGTTCCAAGGATGGCGCTTGAACAGGAGCCGTATCTCTGATTCCAACAGAAACAAAAAGCATCTCACATTTGTTTAGTTGAAATTGTCCCTTTTCAATCAAGTTTTGGCCAATATAAATGCCCTGCAAGGCTGAAATGGTGTGTGCCCAAATCTTGCTGCAGAATGAATATGCAAACTAATACAGTCATTTTGAACAGCTAAGAGAGTAGAGAGTGCTGAAAGCAGAGGTCAGCTATTTAGCCACAAGGCAAGGTAGAGGCGAGTGAATTTCTCACACTCCGCAGGCAATGTAAAGCATTCGCTCTCTCTCCCTCTCTCTCCGTCTCTGAAGATGAAAGCAACATTTGTAGCTTGCTGTAAGAAATGAAGTTTGCTAGAGGACATTCTGCTTCTGGTCCAGCTTGTGTATATCTCCCACGTGCCTCTAAAATTTTCTGCTGCAATAGGTATTACTCCGTAGGATCGCTGATGGGTTTATAACTGTGTCTCCTTTGCTGTCTTGTTAATTTTGAAAATAAAGTTGTATTAGAGAGTTTTTAAAAAAAAACCCTACTCCACAACCATCCACGTCGAGTGTCTATCAGGCAGATCAGACTTGAGCAGTGTGTTCAGCTGGGATGCTTTCCTTGGGAGAATTTCACAGCTGGGATGTGACCAGCTCCTAGCCTGAGATTTCACTTCTGATAGAGGGAAGTCCATCTCAGATTGTGTAAGCCCCTCCAGGCAGGAATTGTCTCTCATTGCTTATGTATTGTACAGTGCCAAGCGCACTGTCAGCACTCAATAATAATAAATCTCAAAAGGATTTGATAAATGAGCGTGAGAGGTGGGGGAGGAAGTAGCTTGAATAACCAGGGATAAATTCTGTTCTCAGTCACAATATTATTCAACAGACTTACTCAGGTGTATCTGAGAGAAGAATTTGTCCTCTTGCATTGATATTCCAGTTCTTCTTGCTGCCTCCCTTTACTTTATTTTCCATCCAGTTGTACAAACAAGCATTTGTTACTCCAAGCCCTTTTCCTTTGGGATCATGGATTGTCCCCACCCTGAATTATGTGTTTTCAAAAACACAAACTCATCAAATGGGTTTAGAAATTTTAAAAAATGGCACAAAGCTAACAATGTCAGCTAGTTCGATTCAAAACATGAGCAAATGCAATTTAATGAAACACTCCTTGTATTTTAAAAAAAAAAAAAAAAAGATGATTGTGGGTGATTTATTGTATTTATTTTATTTTTTTATGCAGACAGGGTTACTTTTTTTTAAAAAAGAAACATTAAGCATTTTTACTACATTCTTACTGACCGTGCTCAGAACACACTACAGAACTGAGCGTGCTTTAAGCTACAGTCTCTGGCAGCTTGGCACAGTGGGGCAAGTTTATGGACATAGTATTTGCGCACAGTCATTGGAGGTATCGGCTCCAGATGGCTAAGATCATGACGTGGTAAACACTTAAATCATGATAGGAAAGATTTCACTCATCTATTTCCCAGTTTTTTCTACGCTTCACCCAGACCCTTCATGTGATTTTAACATAGCTGCCTTTGTTTGCTGTATACTAACATTGTCAGTGTAACTGCAGCAAGCTCTTGTGTGCTTATAGGCACATACACAAAGGTATATGCATACATATATTTGGTCGGGGTGGGGCTCTTGACTTGTTCTTTGATCAATTATTTTCATGTATGCAGCTTCTTATCAAAGGGAAGAGTATATATAAATCACCATGCCACGCGCTACAATTTTTTACATTTCAATCATATTTATACGTTGGCTTTTTTTCCCCTATTTTTTTTTATACATCTTCCTGTGCCTGCAAATGCCCAGCAAAAGCTGCGGTGTATATCCTTCTGGGTCCCAATTAAGATTCTGAACTGCTGTTCTCTGTATGATAACAACCTGAAGTGCTGACAACACGCTACCTGTCAACAGGCAAATGAAGGCCAACCATCTGTTCTACTATAAATTGTCTCCATTACGCTCAACTTGAAAATCCGCTTTTAAAGACTCCCTAATTATCTAGTAACCTGAGCCAAATGATGCAATGTTATTTTAACTAGAATCGTCGTTGGGTACAGGAAAAATAAACACAAAAAGCTTTGAACAAAGAGAGGTTTTTGAAAACCTGTTTTAGATTTGATTTCTCTGTGTACGGCTCTGATGTGCATGCTGAAACAGCTTAGAATCACAGGGGCAAAGAGCAGCAGATCGCTGGTGGTTGAAACCCTGAATTTCAGTTGGTAGAGAGGGACGGCTAAATATTCCCACTCAGGAATCCTTTGTCTCAAACCACTTTAATTACCAAGTTCCTGGAAATAAACTACAGCAGCACGAAATTCATGAAGCCCAATGTGCCCAAAGCACCTGAGGGGCCCTAAATACACAAGTTGCCAATAATGACCGTGGAGGAGGGGGCGGGAAGTCATCATTTTCTGTATTGTAATTCCAGACAGTAACACCCCCAAATGTTTTATTCTTGGGACTGAGACAATCAGCATGTCTGTGTCGTTCTGGGGTGAGATGTCAAAGGAAACGGGCTTGGACCATTCTTTGGAAGTATGGTTACCGCCTGTCCAGATTTTCCCAAGATCGTCCCTTTTTTGAGGTAGCTGTCCCAGGCAATCTGTAGGGGTGCCCAGTACACACTGCCAGCTGTCCAGTTTTATGGGCTAAGGATCAGCCCGAGTGGTCTGGGTTTTGTACCTCAGAGGTGGCAACTCTATTAACAGGGTGGTCTGCCCTGTTCCGTTACTGGAGCTGGGAAGGGGTCAAGTGATCCTTATAAAGGGCTGCAATTGCTCAGCTAGAGAAGAGGTACAGGAGGGAGGCTGGCTCCCGTGACTGTCTGGAGCAGAGGGACACATGCAAAGTCCTTGGGCCCCGACAGCCTGTCTTGGTCAGGGGAACAGCTTTGTTTTGTGACACTTTGTGAGTGTTTATTTTAATTAATAAACTGTGCCCTGAGGGACAGGTCTGAAAGAGACTTGGGTGTGGGGTTAGTGCTTCCTGGGTGGTGGGAGACAGCCTACGGGAAGATATTACTTTGAGCTGGGCAAGCCAAGCACTTGCGTTGAGCTACAGCACCAGTAGGTTTCTAGGTGAAGGTAAGCAAAATCAATCAAAATATGAAGGCCCAACCCCATTGTGTCTGTATCTCTGCCCTCATCTCCTTACAACTCTTCCTGCTCCCTATACTCTGTTCTCTCCTTCACTCACTTCTCACCGTGTGCCTTCGTTCACGCTCTGCTATAGGCTTGCAACAACCTCATTGTTAATCGGCATGGAATCCTTCCATCCTCCCTCCCCCTTCCCCCAAATACTTATGAGAGTCTACTTATTTTGTCAAATGTTCCAGTTGTATGGATTGTGGATCACTTTGTTCTGTGTCGCACCTTTGCAGTCTAAGCTGTTCAGAGCAGGGACGTGTTATCTCTTGGGTCTGGTTCACCTCCTGTGCACGGCCGTGTACACTTTGGGCAGTATATGAATAATACCAATGACACCCAAAGCTAAGTTCCATTAACACTAATGATCCATGACTTGAACCCACAAAAGCAAGGAAATTGTGAGGTTGGGCTGGATTCTCCACTGCCTGATACTTTATGCAGTCACTTGCCCCTCTTCAAAGAATGGGGTTGAAAAATGAAAACCAAAAACAACCTCTAAATCAGAGCTTGCACAGGGAAACACGCACCCAAGAGACTTGTAAACGAGAACACAAGATGTAAGGCAGGGAAGAATCAGGCCCCGAGCAGCCTGACTTTTCTGCTGACAGTGGCAGAGCCTTAACCCAGCAGCTGGCTCAAACAGACAAGCCAGGCTTTGGGACTATACAGAGGAGAAATCTTCCACTTAACAGTAGGTTACACACTGTCTGTGTACAGAATAAGGCTCTGAGACCTCTAACACTTTGAATTCGAGATGAGCCTCCACACAGGGGACTACTATAATCAGGGACCTCAAGAGCTGAAAGCACCAGCTTGAGCTTAAGAGACAGGCTCTCCAGCTGAGAGCTGTAACAGGCCGGTAGCCTCTGAGGAGTGGGCAGAGTGGGACGCTAAGTAAATAATAGGTCGTGCAAAGAGAGGGAGAAACAATCTCTGCCCCCACAGACTGTGCAGCCTGTAAACTACATTGTCAGTCTTTCCAAAATCTTTTCCCCCACCCCCTTATCATTAATAATGACGGTCGTGGAAAGAAGATTATTTCACTTGCCTGTCAAAAAAAACCTACCTCATCCTGGACAAGTAGGAATTTGCAAGGCTGAGTTACGTTATGTCCAATTAATTAAATAGGTGCCAGCACACTTTATAGTGCTGTGTCAGGCTCCAGATCTATGCATATATTAATAGCAAATTGCATACTGTGTAGCAATGCAGCACTATGAAACTTAAGGGTCATTGTCCCCTCCTATGGTAGAACCTGCAGGAGTGGGACAACATGTCCCAGACACAACCAAGGGTCACCTCACAGAGTTTCCGACAAATGCTCCCTTGGTTTGGGGGACTGTGGAGGAGGCAGATGATGTGGTCTCCAGACCTGAGACCCTGTCACAGGGTGGCTGGACCCTGTAAATGAAGCAAGTCCAGCTTCCTTGTGCCAGAACAAGTGCTCCCAGTCTGGCCAATGAAGAAGGTGGGCAGGTGTAACACCAACAGACCCTGGTCATCGGTGGGCGGGATCAAACCTGGGACCTCTGGAGTTAAATGCATAAGCCTCTCCTGCATAAGCTAAAAGCCACCCCTTAGCTAAGGCTGCAGCAGACTCATTAATCTCTCTCTAAGTGGTCTCAGTGCCACTAGATGGGACAGAACACCACACCCAGGAGGTGTGTGGGTTACACTGGCACCTGGGGGCTATAAACGGTCAGAGAGAGACCCCCAGTGAGAGGAAAGTCAGGAGATTGGAGGATGTCTCTGGGGAAAGCCACAAAGAGTAGTAAACTCTCTGCAGCCCCTCCCTGTAAAGAAGGAAGGATGCTCAGGAACCCACCGAAGGCCAAGCCCGCTGACATTCAAGAGCCAAGCCAGGACTGGGAGGCCAAGAGCTAGGAGCTAGCAGAAGGGGCTAGCTTGCTGACTGTCTTGAGCCAGTGCTAGGAGGCCAGCGAGGGCTGAGAGCTAGGTAGCCAGTGGAGGGACTAGCCAGCGGAGGGGCTAGCAGCTGGCCTTCCTGAGCCAGAAAGCTACAGCCAGAGAAGGCTGAAGGCTGAGGCTCTTGGAGCCAAAGAGCTGAAGCAGATGCCCAGAGAGGACTGTGCTGGAGAGCCGGGGATTGGGGGCGGCTGTGAGGGATGGCAGGGCTGTGCTGAAGAGCTGGCTGGGGGTCACAATGAGGGATGGTGGGGCTGCTCTGGAGAGTCAGGGGGCACGGTGAGGTGGCAGCAGAAGGGGACTGACAATTGGCTGGCGAACAAGTGGCTGGAGAGGCACAGCGAGCGGCCAGCAGGGCTGCTGTCGGAGAGGGGTGGCGGGCGAGTGCCCAAGCAGCGGAGCAAGTAAGGTGCCTCCTTATCTGCACCCAGGGTGGGAGGTGAACTCTGCAGATGCCCTCTGAACTCTGGGTCTGCACTGACCAAGGACAGGAACTGTGAGTGGGGTGCAGAGAAGGGTTGGGCATGTGAAAGGGACTTTTGGGTTGCTGGACTTAAGAACCTGAGGGAAAAACGACTCTGCCCAATTTACTTGGGGATGGGTCTTTTGCTCATTGTTTATGTTTATAAACCCTGTTTGCAGTGTTTTCCCAAATTAATGCTGAGTTACTTCCCTCCTTTTATTAAAAATTTCTTTTCTACACTCAGACTCCGTGCTTCCGAGTGGGGAATTATTGCCTCTCAGAGGTACCCAGGGGTGGTGTGTAATTTTCCCAGGTTACTGGATCAGGGCTTGAGCCAGTTCTGTGTTGTATCGATGGAAAGGAACCCCTAAATATTGAACCCAGCCCTGGTTGCTGCTGGCTCTGCCTGACAGAAGGGTTACACTAACACTATGGTTTAATCAACGTACTGAATTGGTTTACAGTAAAAGGAAAACAAGGTTATTAAACAAAAAGTTGTAGCTTTAAGTGATACCAAGTACAAGGAATAACGTTAGAAAGGGCTACAAGCAAACAAAGGTAAAAAGAAGCTTCTAGACTCAAACCTGATTTAACAAACTAGAATCTCTTGTTCAAGATGTGTTTCTCACCAACTCTCTTGCCCAGCCGCATGGCTGACCAGACTCTCTGGCCAGTACCCTTCACAGAGCTCAAAGTGCTCAGTTCCTTTGTCTCCTCAGGTAAAAGAAAAGGTTTCTTTTGATGTCCCTCTCCTTATAGGTTCCCGAAGTTCAATGACCTTGCTTCAGTAGGCAGGAAGGCTTTCTGCAGGTGCAGTCTCCATCCCCTGTTGAGATTATTAAGTAGTCCTTTCCCCACTTGCTCTCCTGATGGCTTTGTTTACCTTGCATGTAAATGTACTTTTCTTTGACTTTGGTCACACCTTGCTTAATTTACACAGGAGACACATTCAAGACGGTGGAAACACTTTCCTTTGTTTGGAACATGGCTTAGGCACTGCTTGCCAAATACATTTTTAAGAACGTATTTCCAGCACATATCAGTAAAGTCCTTTGTGGAGCTACTGTACAAACATCATGCAAGAATATTAATGATTAGTGAGGTAGTCATTTTCCAGTGATATATTACTTACCACCTTTTGGGTATATATCATGACAACAGTGTGCCAACTATCATTGGGGTTCTTGTAGGGTCAGAGGGTTGCGGAAGAATGACAGGAAAATGGAAAAGCCAATAGATAACCTAGAGTTAGACAATAGGAAGATAAGGTTTCAGAGTAAGATGTGGGGTTTTAATAGTGTTAATCCCATGAAAGTCATTTGGCATCACATGTTTCAAGCCCTCTGAAAGATTAGGTAAGTCTAATCACTTACTGGTAGACATCAAGTTGTGGCTATATTTCTTTGATGGTTTTGCTGAACGTACTGCTGTTCAAGCAATGTTTGCATACTGTGCCTGGAATTTCTGTTTATGAATTTGTTTACCGTGTGCTATATAAATCCCAGAGGAGGATTTGGTCCCCGTCCCAAGGGACTTACAATCTATTTAGACAGACAAAACAATTCAGATACTAAATGTCTAGAATAGTCCATTGGATATTTATAGCAGAGTGAGATTTTCTTTGCCTTTTGAGAGATTGGATGACAGCGTTATCTTGGTGGGCTTCACAGAAGACATGAGGTTATTTTTTTTTTAAAGGATGTGAAGAAAGAATTGGTGGCTGCTTTACACGCTAAGGCCCAAATCCAGGCACAGACAAATACTGCCATGAGAAGTGCACGGATGGTTTGGAGAGCCTGGGAGTAAGCAGCCACAACTCTCACTGAAGTCCAGAGCTAATGTTCGATTCAGAGGCAGGAGAGAGCTCCGGGCAGAAGGGGTGACAGCACACAGTGAAGGTTGGAGACGGTTAAAGGGAACAGTGAGACAGGAAGTGAGGCAGTAACAGGAAGTGTGGAACAGTGAAGGGAGATCAGCTTTTAGGCTAGCACCCTTGACAGAGCCCCTTTCAGTTTGAAATGTGATCTGGATTTGTCAAGTACCTGACAGTATATCAGTATCCAACAGATATGTCTCCTGGATACCAGGAGAAATGAAGGAAGGAGTGGGTGAGGGTCAGGGATCCTGGGGGCAGGGAGGCTTAGATAGTGGGAGGGAGTAAATGGTTGTTGCTGGGAAATGAGAGGTGAGCAGGAAGCTTGCGTGGGAAGGTGTACATTTGTGGGGAGAAGGGAAGGATGGAGACCAGGAATGGGGATGGGGGCAGACAGTGGGAGGGGAGGTTTAGGCCATTGTGAATATCTGATACCCAAACTGACTTTAAGGAGCAGAATCAACTTGGCATTTCTGTAGTGCTTTCCACCCGAGATCTCCGAACTCACCGCAGACGTGAACTGGGTCTCACTACTGCACAGGGAGGGAGCACGGGATTATTATGACTCCAGTTTTACACATAGGGAAACTAAGGCATGGAGAAAGTTGAGTAACACTCCCAGGTTCTCACAGTAAATCTATGGCAGAATTAGGTATAGAATCTAGCTTTTCTGACTCCCAGTTTGCCTTCAGTGCAAGACCATACTTCCCAGGCTTTTGATTTATGTGAATGCAAATCCAGTTAACTGGGTATATTTGTGTGCAAATGTGAAATCTAGGCCCCACTGAAGTCAACAACGCAACTCACACTGACTTCAATGGAGCCAGGATTTCACCCAAAGTCTTTGACTGAAAGACTAATCACATTCATACTTTACTCCTGGGGGCCAGATTGGCAGCAGGTGTAAATAAATCACTGTAGCTCTGTTCAAGTTAATGGAGCTCTGCAATTTATGCTAGCTGAGGATCTGACCCAGGGGAATTTGACTAAAAAATGCTATGACCTGTTTTTGACGTACCCATCTATATTGAAAAGATATTACAAAGTTACAAATACATTTTAATAAATAAGATGACAGATGGCATGGTTGTCATTAACTGAAGTGAAAGAAGCAAGAGGAACGCATGTGGATTGCTCTTTAAGAATGAGGGCTCAGGACCTGGGATCAGAACAGAAAACCTACAAACATTTTCACAGCCAGCAGCAGAAGCAACTGGTGAATGGCAACTACAAAGGTCACAAAGAACAAAAATAAACAATGGGAAATATGGAGAGGCTGCCACGCAAATACTGTTATAATTACACTTATGGAGGCGTTCATATGCTTGATGCTTTACAGATAAGAAAAAGCCAATGCATGGGATTTTCAAAAGCATCTAAGGCAGGGGTTGGCAAACTACGGCCCGGAGGCTGCATCCGGCCCTTCAGACTTGTTAATCCAGCCCTCAAGCTCCTGCTGGGGAGTGGGGTCGGGGGCTTACTCCGCACGGCTCCCGAAAGCAGCGGCATGCTCCACCTCCAACTCCTATGCGTAGGGGCAGCCAGGGGGCTCCGCACGGTGCCCCCGCCCTAAGCACCGCCCCCGCAGCTCCGATTGGCCAGCAAATGGGGCCAATGGGAGCTGCAGGGGCAATGCCTGCGGACGGGGCAGTGCACTGAGCCGCCTGGCTGCACCTCCGCATAGGAGCCAGAGGTGGGGACATGTCGCTGCTTCTGGGAGCTGCTTGAGGTAAGTGCTGCCCTGAGTTTGCACCCCTGACCCCCTTCCGCACCCCAAACCATTGCCCCAGCCCTGATCCCCCTCCTGCCCTTCGAACCCCTCAGTTCCACCCTCCTGCACCCACAGTCGGAGCCCTCACCCCCCTGCCCCAGCCCGAAGCTCCCCTCCCACACCCTGAACTCCTCATTTCTGGCCCCACCCCAGAGCCTGCACCCCCAGCTGGAGCCCTCACCCCATCCTGCACTCAACCCCCAATTTCGTGAGCAATTATGGCCCACCATACAATTTCCATACCCAGATATGGCCCGCGGGCCAAAAAGTTTGCCCACCCTTGATCTAAGGAGTATATTGGATGGGATTGTCGATGTACTTACTGTAAAACACTTACTAGTTAAGGGCCCCATGCTTATTCCTAGGCTTTAGCCCTATTGAAGTTAACAAAACTACTCTCTGTAGTCAGCACTTATACCCATTAGTAAGTGTTCGTAGATCTGGGCCACAATCTAAGCTATAACAAGGGAAGTTAAACAGCGGGGAGTTAGGGAGGAGGGAGATCAGGTTACAATAAGAAGACCATGTGGTTATTTTAGCTATTAATGCTTGTTTGTGGAGGGTTATGTTTAGGTTTCTTTGTTGGTTTGAAAGAGGAAGACTAGAGTTTGTAGGCTCTACAGAATGCCCGTAAGAGACTTGAAGGCGGAGAGGGTGGAGGCTTGGTGTAATGGATCACAAATATATTAACGTAACAAATGCAATATTTGTAGGTTTTGATCATACTGTTTTTTATTTTGCAATAGCAGCATCATGTAATTGCCTCCATGCCTGCAAAATGATATTTGTATTTACATGCTCCCCCTACCATTCTAAACACCCATAGAAGTTGTCCTCCTATGGGACGTTCTTTCAAAATGATAAACAATGGTGGTGTTGTGTCTATAACTATGGAAACTTGTCATAGTGAAGTCTGAAGCCATGCAAGTCTCGCTACAGGTTTCATTAATAATGTGAAACAAAACTCAGATGGCTCAAACCTTTTGATCAATCCAGGCCTAGTTCTGACTGAAACGGAGCTGAGTATGGAAAGAACTTGGGTCTAGTTTTGAGACAGACGTGGTTGAGTTTTGATTAAAAGTTGAGCTGAGTGCGAAGAGACCAATGGTCATTTTATGACTTTAGCAAAAACCATGTGAATATTGTCATTTCTCATGTCTCAACCCAAAGCCAGACTAAATCTTGTGGTATAGACAAGTGCTGCCTAAAGCTCTACATCCAAATACCCCTGAATTTGGTATAGTTCAGATCCATATTCAATCTTTGTGTCCCTAGCCATCAGTTATTTGGAGGTTCGGGTTTCTTCCAACCAGAAACTCCAGGGATGTGAATCTAAACAAACCAAACCAGAAAACAGGGGGCAGGTCTCACACACACTCTGAACTGAAACCATGTTGTTTCTTATAGCTCTAATCAGGACCACTTCTTTAAGCAACTAGTGACATAATCATGGTCATTCCCATTTAAACAAATAACAGCCACAGTTGCATTCCATAAACCACTGAAATACAGTATGTGTAAATACCTGTTAATAGCCATACCATACCGTGTAGGGAGGGGAAATGTAGTTTCAACAACATGACAGGTATTTCAGAGTATCACATAATTAACTGTGTTTAGTTATTTTAATTTTGTTTCTATTGGCAAGATGCAGTATGAAATATCTACTAATTAGATAGGAAGTTCCCCTGAAGACATCTATCAACTGTTTCTATTAATACAGGCAACTGTGAGTAGCTAGGAAGGAAAAACATTCAGAAACAACTTTTAGTTAATTAAATTGAGGTATGGATGCAACATACTTTTTCCCCCTAACAACCAATGTTTGAGCCTGTCTCCTAGACAACCATTTTAAAAGTTTTTCATCATATATTTCCGAACGAAAGTTAATCCGAAAGCCTAGATTTATATTAGATCTTGAATCCGCATCATCATCTACTTGATTTGGAAGAACTTTAGGACAGTTATATAAAGTATCTGAGCAACAAGACTGCCAAGAGATCTATTCTCCATTTAAAACGTAGTTCTGACTCCTTTTGATGCCAACAGGAGTTGTGTGTGTGTACGTAGGGGCAAGGAACCCTCCAGTTACAGCTGAACATTGTCTAGAGTATTTTTTGCTAGAATGGGATCTATACTCCTAGGCCTCACTTGACTGTGATAATATAGACCAAAATAAGATTACCTTCTCTTGACAGGAGGAACTCATAGCTGATGGGATTTTTCCTCCTCCTAAACTCACTAGTTCTAAAAAGCCCCCAGTCAGATACTCTGGCTGACTAGCTTAATGCCAGTAATTTACTATGTCAGCATCCAAGTCTGTTACACAGCAGGAAGGCATGTCGGTCAACTGAGGTTAAATGGTTTAGGAACACATTAACAGCCCCAGGGGAATCATATTTAGGCTTGACATCTTTCAATAAGATGCAGTAATAATTGGCAGGCAGTATTCTCTGGTTCTAGTGACCCCCCCAGAGGAAACAAAGGAGGTAGAGCCAACGCATGTGACTTAATAGTGACATTGGACTGCTCCATTTAGGTGGGACAACAGGAGCAGTGACTAACTTCATCTCCCTGTCTGGGGAGTCCCCAGTAAGTGTAGTAAACTCAGGTCAACTTATGGCCCATGGCCATGGATCTTATCCCACCATGGTGTCTGTATCTATTTTGTACCAGTCTTACAATGAAGTACATTTTAACGCCTCTGATAGGACAGGCTGGACAAGGGTGGATTTGTCACAGGCTTGACCACAGGTTCTGTGATGTCTGCTGTTGCCAAGGAATGGCAGGGCAAGTTCAGACTGTGAGACTCTATTAGGGATAACAGAGGGGCTGCCTTGAAGGAGCTGAGGAGATTTAAATGGCTTAGCTTGCTAGGACAAACTGCCAGTGCTCTGAAGCAGGAAGGCAGTCCTGACATGAGATGGAGCAGAGCTGCCCATTCTAAGGGGTCTTTTAGGAGCCAAACATGTAGAATCTTCCTTCCCTGGCTTTTGAGGTTGCCCATCCCATCTATGGACTTGGATATATTTCTGCTCTTCATAACTTCTTTGGTGCAGTTCCGCCTGAAGGAACCTGAGGTTCCCAGATTAGGGAATGCTAAGGGCTTCATTAAAGCTTTGTTCACCCCTTCCAGCTTCAGTGCCTTCATCTGTTCTGGCGTCAGTGATAAATAATGCAGTGTATCTGCCCTCCTGCTAAAATGGATGTCTTTTTGGTTCAATTCTAAACAATTTTCTCAAGAGCACCAGTTTCTACAGCTTCCCATTGGACAACCTTTCGGGCCACACCCTATTTCTCGAGATTGGTATCAATGTATTGGGAATACATTTTTCTATATGTTAACAACCGGATACAAGTCTCTTCCAGGCTTCCTGGTATGTTAGGCCAGAGCCCCTAATTTAGGTCTTGATCCTGCAGCAAGATCTAATGGCAGGAGAGAATAACCAACCCATACCAGCTTAGGGGAACACTTGGCTCTGATGTCTGATAAAATCCCCTCTGGTATGGGGCTGGTTTCTATTCTTCAGGGAGTAGCAGTAGGGCTGCATAGGCACAGGTAGTATCTAGTGCTGTACTGCAGTGGTCTCAGACTCAGTGGCTCAGGAAAGACTTCAGAAACCTGAGGGGAGGGGCAAGATTACTGAGGATGGGGGACTAGAACATTGTCGCTGACCAGATGGGACGAAAGAGTAAGGGGTAGTGGAGAGCACCACACTACATCAGGAAATTTGTTCTGGATATCTCAATGACGTGATCCTCCTACCCCTAGGACAGGTCATCTCAAGTTCCAGGGCCTCAGTGACCTGGCCCTGAAAAGCAGCTTGATGTGAAGGCTGGGTCAAACATGAAATAATCTGTGGGAGTGGCTTCTTCATACATAGCGTGGGGGAAGGCTGTGAGGCAGGTGGAGCGCAGACTGCAGCGTGGGGAGAAGGATGCAGATCTGTTCCAAGCCACAACAACAAAAATCAGTGAGAACAGGAAGACAAGGTCTATTTATAGGGGACTCAAACAACTTCTTTTCTCTCTGAGGACCTGACATTTAGAAGGTTAGGTAAAAATCTATTTGCGAAAAGAAATGAGTCTTTATTTCCTGACTTTTAACTACATAATACAGCTTGAAGAACCAGAGCAGCTGAACAGCCCGAGAATTTGCTAACTGGATCTGGTATACAGCGGTCTATGTACCAATTCAGCTCACATGCATAAAATAACTAGAGTCTGATGCTAGCTTATTTTGCCTTTCCCCCCCTCTCTGTCTAAATTCACATTCTTTACCACCTGCATGCAGAGAATGGAATAAATAATGATTACCACTGTGATAGAGAACTTCTGCTAAAATACCAGTCAGTCATCAAATGGCTGTTACGTACAACGATAATGCAGTCAATAGTGGGGCTTTTTCAGCGGGAGTAGGAAGCAACATTATATGTGCATGTTTTATTAGTTACAAAAATGGATATCTCAGTATAAGCACCACATGTAGATCAAACTGACAGACTCCTTTGGGATTAAGCCCCATCACCTTCCGAATGCAAGACAAGCATAAAACCACTGCAGCAATGGAAAAAAAAATCAGCTTGAAAATAATTAAACAGCAAGGCAGCCACCCATAATGATATTCAGCAGTGCACATTAGGGACAGTTTGCTGGGAATGCACAAGAGCACTCCAGTTGTTTAATTAACATTGAAACGGCAGTTCCACAAGAACTAAAAATCCTGTTAATTTATGTGTCTCTTAATGATGCTCATTTAAATACTGTCAACTTTTCTCCAGTTTAATATTCATGATTTCTAGTCATTAAAACACCACGCTTAGCTCGTGGATTCACCGAGAAACACAAAACTGTTTGATGTCAGTTCTTTAAAAGTTCTCTTACCCCATAAAGTGTAAATCTCTCAGTGCTCACACTGGGGTCACGGTAATCTGGTCTATAAATATCATTTTTATCATTCCGATAATACAATAAACTACAGTGTTCTCTCTCACCTTCAAACCTGAGCTCCGGTCTCATTGTCAGGAGTTATTTATGTAAGCGTAGTTATCGTTTTATGACAGAGCATTTCAGCTGGTTAATGTAATGTCTTTATGTATTGGGAAACTGGGCTCAAAATCCCATTTTAGATTATAAGAACTATTTATCTCGGCAGGAAACATTACATTAACAATAATTTTAGTGCAGAAAAGACTCTTGCAGCTGGATATTGTTGAGGCAGACAGGACCAAAACTTGACTTATCTGCATTGGTTTATAGGCACGTGGACTGAAATGATATGTGCCAGCATGCACCTTTTGCTGGACACTGCTACTGCTGGATGGTGGCTACACTAAGGAATTTTAGGGAAACATAATTCCCCACTGTTTTTACCTCTGGTGAGAGCCATAATGTGAACAAGGTGGTGGCGGCTTCGGGATTTTTTTTAAGGGGCGTGAGTTTGTTGGTCATTAACAATAAAACATTTCAAGTAGTTATGAGACCTATAAGTATGCACCTTTTTACAAAATTAACAGTATTTGTCAGCATATTGGCCATACATTGTTATATCATTACACTTTCTCCTTTTTTCATGTCATTTAAACACAACTATATCTTGATATATATTGTATTTAATCGTGCATATTAACTTATGAAAGGCTTCATTGGGACGTTTAATGTTTTTTCTCTTTGTGGGGAGGGAGATACTAAGAAATAAGAAGTTTGGAAAATTAGAAGGAATTGTGGGGGAGGATGTAATTCAAATATTGTTTTTTATATGTGCCCTTCTTGACTATTTGTTGCTCCTGTAAGTACAAGATTATATCAATGACTTCAGCATTTCTGATGTATTGTTTTCATGTGCAAGGTATACTTTTACTTTTATCCTTTTTGTGAGGTTGTCCGGTACGGTTGTCACAAACTATGTTAAGTCTTCCATTATTAGATATTCTACTAATAGTTCTTTTTCAGTGATCTAGAGTAGAAGCTGTTGACTGAGTCCACAGATCTAGGATTACATGATTTGTTTTGTGTTTTTTTGCCATAAAAAGCAAGATTAAGAACCTCTTCCTTATTCCTATCTTAAATCTTTTTAACAGCCCAACTACACGTCTTTAAGTCTTGTTCAGATTCTGTCTCTAGTATATATTTTTATTTTGTTCAAGATGAATTTCCAAAAGATGTTTACCATCCAGCTTTCCCATGCCATGTGTATGAAAGAGGGCCTGCCTATTTTGCATTTCATGCAGACATGTGGGTCAATATAATGTATTTTAATATATAGATATAGTGCAAGTTCAGTACTGTTGGTAAGTATTGGAATCGATATGTATTGTCTGTGTTCTTATTCTATTATTTTGCTGTTATTTCATATTTACGGTCTGCACTCCATAACCTAATAACTTTATGTGCTTTGTCTTAAAAACATAATTATTAAATTATATGTTCTACACAGCATCTTGGTTGCTGAAACTTCAAGGCCTCGTGTTTGAAATTTTCTAATGCAAAGAGCTTTGGTAGTGCCTTTCTATTTTGGAGGGGTTTTTTTTAATAAACTAAGAAATCTGTCTACACTCATATTGTGAGTTGTATACTGGCTCCCAGATATTCCATGTTTACATATCTGCTAGGGTATATCTCTCAGAAATAACAGGGGAGTCCCACATTTTTGTCCTTAAGGAATGGTATAGCTGTTCTCGGTCTTCTATTAGAAATCTGTCTGGTCAGTGATCTGCCTGAGTTGTTCTTCCATTTGTAGAACTTTTGTTTTGCAAATAGGAGAGCTGTCTGGTTTTTTTGTTTTCCTGTTATCAGTGCTCCTAATGCTAGTTTGGCTTCTTAATCTCCTGGAGCAAGTCTGTGTTATTTGTTATTTATATAGCTCCAGCAAACCATTAATTTGTTCCTTTAAGTCTGCCTGGTTTTGCCTATGTAATTTTTTCCCTATAATTATTGTGTGAGATTTTATATCCTCTTATTACTGCTGTAAAGGCCTTCCTCCTAGTTACCGGGAATATACCGTGTAAGGGATGCTCCTTAATAATTATTAATATGGTTTTCCATTTTATTCCCAAAGTCTTTGTCTTTGAGTAATATCTTAGTGCTTGTCCATGCAGTGGCTTTAGTCTGCACCAGGTGGGTGTAAACTTTAGTCTGCACTAGCGTGTTGTGCACTAACTGGCCTGTATGGAGCCTGCTGGCACACGCTAAAAGTTCCGTAGTGTGGATTAACGTAGCCCTGGTTCAAAATGTAGAATACCTGAGTCCAATCAGTGCCTCCTTCTTACTGATCACGTGCATTTGGTTCCGGCACGGAGGTCAGGAGTTTGGGGCTACCCTTGCAATGTAGAAAGTATGGGTTTGACCCACCTGGTGTATTTTTAGGGTAGCTGGGAATATCAGAGAACATTAAAATGTTTTCCTATGAACCTGCTCCTTAGCTTCTGTAAACTCAGCCCTTTTCCTCCATACAACCATAGAGTAATCTTGATAGAAGTATATATGGTTACCCTCCACTCATTTCTTTCAACTTCCTGGCTGTTTCAAGAATTGAAGCCAGGTCTCTGTATTTCTGTAGCTATAGTATGACTGGACATGGTATAGTCAAATTTCTGTTGTATACAGGGACACCGATCTGGTGTGACCATTCGGTCTTAATTTTATTTGATTTGACTATCAGATTGACAACACTGGGGATCCATGTTTCAAAGTATTGTCTGGGGCATTTGCTTTTGCGCCTCTTTTGCAATCCTAGAATTCTGATATTTTTTCTATGGCCCCTATTTTTCTGTCAGTGTTTTGATTTGAGACTCTAGGGCTGCAATTCTCCAATTTGTCATTTAACTTTTCTCCGAGCTTGTTGAAATGGATTTCCAGCAGCAAAGTTCAGTGACTCTGTGCCACCATTTCACTAGCCATCCCCATCACTGCTGATTCTTCTTTTGACTCTGATTCCTTGGTTTGCATGTTGCCCTTTTTAATTTTACCCTCTTTCTCCTCCTTTGTCATTTTCATCCAGAGTGACCAACCATCACCCATTATTCTGGGGTAGTCATGTCTTCTGCAAGGACACCTGACATTCCCCTCTATCTTGCACTCTCTATTCTGGCTGCCTCCAGCCTGTTCAGATCCAACCTTGAATCATTCAGCGAGCGGGGCAGAGGGTGGAAAACCTACTGCTTTTTTCAATTATGCTGCTGTTGCCACTCACATCACGTATGCTCACTACCCCTGATTACCACTGTCTCCACGCACCAAAACTTCCATCAAAGTGGGAAGTGGAGGTGAAGGGTTCTGTTCATTCCCTCTGGGGCACCTGGCATTGGCCATTATCAGAAGACAAGCTACTGAGCTGGATGGAGCTTTGGTCTGACCCAGTATGGCTGTACTTATGGTCTTATGTTAAAGACTGAGGCAGAGTTACAGGTTGCAGCAGAGTCCCTAACAAATGGAACTAAGTTTTAATAGAAGTTCAGGATAGTTACCTGTTTAAAATATTCCACTGAAATGAAGCCCTGGCCAGCTATAGGGAAATGTAAGAGTTGTTGGGCTGGCTGAATTTGCCAAATACCTGGTAATTGAAACACTTCCTAGAAGTGCAATCTACAAAACAACTTTTAAAGTAAAATCTTTACTCTTTTAATTGACCACAGGGAACAGAACATTTTGGGAATGTAAATTACAATTGTGATTAAAATATAAGCTGTGCTTTCTTAATATTCAAAGCGATATTTGCTACAATCAGCATTACAATTAATTCAAATGTATTCTTATCTCTCCAGAAACACATTTTTTTATTAAAATGAAAAGTTTATTTATGATTATCTTGGTGGGCGTGCAGATTTTTGCCTATATAGAAGAATTAAGACTGTCATATTCTCTTGTGTCCTGTATTTGCCAGTCTGCCTCACGGCTCATTTATTTGTGGCTGTTAAATGTATAAACCTTCTCTAGCTATTATGCACTTTATAAGCAACTGTGCATTAATTGTTATTCGTGTGTAGGAAGTATTCTCTCATCATTGGGAGGTGCCACAGTGAAGTCTGTAACAAAATGGTAATTCAGCACCTTGTTTTCATTTAGCTTTTAAATAATCCAGAAGCAGAGGCAAAGGTGAAGAAAATTTTAAGCAATGTAAAGTGAGTACTCCTAAATACCTCTTTTTCATAGAAAACAGAAATACAAGAAAATAGGTATTGCCATTACTGATCAGGCCACTCAGTCAACTAGCCCAGTTTCCTGTCTCCAATAAGGCCAATATCATATACTTCAAAAGACGTTGCAAGCATCCCCACAATGGGCAATTCTGTAACCTGTCTATAGAAGTTTTCTCCTAACTTCATGCATTTAGTAGTTGAAATGTGCCCCAAATGAGCAAACCACTGACGTACATGTTTAACTTTAAGCATGTGAATTCAATGGGAATCCAGGGCCTTAATGAATGCCATAGATGCTGATTGCAGGTGTTGTAGCCGCGTTGGTCCCAGGATATTAGAGAGACAAGGGGGGTGAGATAATATCTTTTATTGGGCCAACTTCTGTTGGTGAGAGAGACACGCTTTTTTTTTAAAGCTTTGAAAGCTTTCTCTCACCAACAGAAGTTTATGACAATAAAAGATATTACCTCACCCATCTTGTCTCTCTAATAGATGATAAAGTTAGCATCCTAAAATGGATCTCCGGGGTTATTTTTCCTTGTGCGTTACTGCAGGATTGTCTTCTATCTTAATGGTGTAGGGTCAATATTGGCTCCACGGGCCAGATCTTCAGCTGGTGTAAATTGTCATGGCTCCATTGACTTCAACTGAGCTACGACCATTATGTAAGCTGGGGCTCCCGGCCCTGCAGTCTTTGCACTGCAGAACTGGCTAGATCCCTATAATGCTTCTGCAGCCACCCATGTGATCTCTTCACCATGGGAGAGGAGCCAAGGGGATTGATTGAGCTGATTTATAGAGTGCAAATCTGACTTCATATTCTGACCCCAGTATTTAGCCCTTAATTGTTTTATTTAATCTATTCTAGTCAGAAATGAGCTGAACAGTCTGCCATGCTAAGGAACTCCTTAACAGGAAAGACTCATTATTTTCTTACCCCAACTTGATGTTCCCAGAAACTAAACCTGTTGTAGGGATGACAAGGGCTGAGACACTCAAAGGGACAACGTCGTGGTAAAAATACAGTGTCTGACTCTGGTCTTGCATTGTTTTTTCTATTAAATTCAGAGCAATTAGTCCTTATCTGTATCGGTGTAACTGAGAGTAAACTCAAGCCCTGTGTATTTGTCCAGAAGCAAATATCCTTACCTGTGATGTTAGTAGTGCCTTAGGATGCTAAAATGGAATTTTAAAATTAAAAATGTGCAGTGTTATCTTTTAGGCTGTTTGTTTGCTTTCTGCCTTTCTTTCGGTTCAGATAACAAACATAGACTAGTCAGTTTCACTCTAATTTGCAGTCATATCTCCCTTTCGATTCATGAACATCCTCACTACACTGCCGTGTCTGACTGCAAATGCTGGGCTGCATGAAAACACTTCAATTAAAAAATGATGAGAACATTTATGCTAATATTAGATTTTGGGAAGAGTCCTTCCCCCCAAAAAACTAAAATGTAGAATTTGGACCGGAACTACTTGCCTAGCCGTGTTTTTACTAGTGGCTCTCAAGTTTGCACTTCTGACCCATTAAGTCTCCAGACCTATTAAACACAGGTGGAGGTCTGAACATCAGTCACAGCAGTGTTTCCGGTTTTGTCCATTGCTACCAGAGCAGGGCTGATCTGAGCTTCAGTCAGTAAAGGCCAGATTTTCAAACCAGCGCAGCTCCCATGCTGACACCTCAAAGAAATGACCAGATTTTCATGTGTTCAGCACTCAGCTGCTTGCACAGACAACATGCTGGGAGCTGATGTCTTTGAAAATCTGGCCACTTAAGGGCCATTGTGGTACCTAAATAAAAATCTGGTCCTTAGGGACTTGAGGAGTAAGCTGTACTGACTGGGGACAGCTCAGTGGTTTGAGCATTGGCCTGCTAAACCCAGGGTTATGAGTTCAATCCTTGAGGGGGCCACTTAGGGATCTGGGGCAAAAATCTGGCTGGGGATTGGTCCTGCTTTGAGGAGGGGGTTGGACTAGATGACCTCCTGAGGTCCCTTCCAACCCTGACATTCTATGATTGTAAGGCCTGATTCATCTGTGTCTGTAAAGAGATTAAACGCTGTCATAACCAGATAAGAGCAGAGCTGGGCAGGACTCTTATTCTCAGTAAGGACTCTCCTCTTTCCATTCTTTTATGAATGTAGGAGATGGGCAGGGGGTGTGTGGTGGGAGGTTAGCAGTGGCAAACACTTCCTGGAGCACTTCTCAGCCCTTCACCATAAACTCAGTTTCCCCTGGTTTCCCCCTCATTACTTGACACAGTGTTCCAATCTCCTCTCTCCCCCAGGCAAGGAAACTTCCGCAGCCCTTCCTCAAAGAACGGCGCCTCACCACCCTCCCCATCCATTTTACTGACGTGGATGCTTATAGTTTTTGCTTAGCCACTCATTGTTCCTGGGTCCCTACTTCAGCACCGTTTTGGCAGAGACCAATGCTGTTTTTTAAATGCCAAGGTGAGAAAGTGCTTCCATTACTGGGCAGGTCACCATTCTTTTCTGGTGTCAAGTGATGAGTTTCCAGACTGTAACCACGCTGACATTTGCTAGTGCCCTTAGAAAGTAGAAACATTGAATGGAGTCATAAATAGCTTGTTGGCTGACTTCAATTTTGCTTCTTGTCAATTTTGTTGCTTCAGTTGGTAGAAATTACTACTGAAGGTTTCTGAACAAATATTAAACATCAAGTTTCCTGTAGTATAAATAAACCCTGTGGAGAAGAGGAAAATCTTACATCTGTGTTTGTTTTTTGTTTTAAATATAGCTGCACTAGACTGTATGGTGGGGGAGGGGAAGAGGATGTTTTCCTAATTTTGTTAACATGGTAGCGCATGTCGTAGCACTTTCTGTGTTGTGTCTATTAGCCCTCTGAGTTGGGTGTTACTCTTAATATTATTTGTATTACTGTTGTATCTAAGAGCCCCAGTCATGGAACAGGACTCTACTGTGCTAGGAGCTGTACAAACAGATCAAAACAAGTCACCATCCCCAAAGAGCTTGCAGTCTCCCCATTTTATAGACAGTGAAACAAAAACAGATAGATAAAGGGGGACTTTCAGGTTTAAAATTATGTATTTTTTTTTAAATCAGAACCAACGTTGTTACTTAATACCACCTTCTAACGTTAAAAATGAAAAAAATTAAAAATCATCCTTTTTCTTACTAGCTACCATTCACTGTTTGCTTACCTTGAGCTTTTCCCCTCAGCTTGTAATAGAAACTAAATGAGACAGTTTCACTTTTGTTTCTAGTCAATTCCACTTTCACGTTCTCACGCACTAAAACAGTGCTGCAACGTTTGGGTTGCCAGCACTACAAAAGATTGCTTTGGGGTTTTGTAAGTGTTTCTGTGGAAATTTGAAAAGAAAATCAGGAACAGTTGTGTGGGTTTTAGGCTTTATATGCTTATTTTTACTAAACCTAAATTTGTGGCTACATTTGCCCTGACAGTACATCAAGTTAGTAGCATGGGAGTGATTGTGCAAATGAGACAAGATGCTGAATGTGGGAGTGGCTATGCTAATGAACCTCTGAGCTTTGCAAAAGTGAGCTAGACAATACAGAAGCTTGAGCAGTCTTAGACTGACAGTGCTCATGCAGTTAATAGAAGCACAGTGCCTCCTTTCCAGCCAGCCTGACTCCAGAGTCCTTACTACACATTACATGCTGTCGGATGTTGTCGTGAGCCCAAGATGGAGCAATTACTTCCTCCATGTCCCTGGACTTACACGAAAACCCCACAGAAAAATATCAACTTGAGCAAGGGTTTGAAATGTCCCTCATCACCACGAGTGCAGGCAGTGACATTTCTCCATGTGACAGGCCCAGCAGTGTTGCTGATACAGGCTGAGCAGGAGGAAGATACACAGGATTGGCAGAGGTCGTGGATGGATTTGAGAGGAACTGTAGCTCCATAAAAATGTTGCTTATGCGAGACATATGGCATTTCATTTATCATCAACGGCAATATGAACCAGTTGATTCACGTCAGACTGAAGTTTTAAAGCTCAGACCCATGAATTGAAGAAGCCATGTGGCTCTTGAATAAAGTAAAGGCTGCTACGTGTTAAAAACATCCTGAAATTTCAGCCAGCACGGATACCACAGCCAGCTTATTAAGTGTGGCTTCCTACAGCTATATTACTGCTGATTATATCTATGCTCCATGAACTGCACAGGCTGGCAAAGAATATCTGGGCAATGGTTACGATAATTTTGACCTATACAAACCGTGAATGCCTTGGTTCCTGCTTTGCATGAGAGACCACGCCCAAAAGAAGACCCTGGTAGTTGGGACACCATGGTAGTTGTGATCATCCAAGTTACTCAAGCTAACAGCCCCTTGGCGGCATTGCGAGGGGGTCTGGTGGCAGGCTGTTCTTGGTGAGGTGCACAGGGTTCTGGAACTAGTGTGCTAGGTGCTTCACAGGAACAAGGAGTGACACGCTCCCCTCTCACACCATGAAGCCCATGCAAACTGAGTCTTGATGAGACACGCGTGAATTTAAGCAACACGTGAAAGAATGGGAAGGGTTGCTGTGACAAAGTGGGAATTTTCTGTCATATTGTTATGAATCCTTTGTGTGCTTCAGTTTCCCACCGTAGTTACCATTGGTACCCCCAAGGGGAGAAAGGATTAAGTTTGCGCTCAGGGCAGACTAAGAGACATCAGGGTGTGTGCGTCACCTGGCTGTCTGAGCAGACTGAATGGCTCATTCAAAAGACTGTCCGAGGCCGAGTCATATCAATGGAAAATCCGAGAAGACAATGGAAAGCCCCAGTCACCAGAAGATTGACAGCTAGCAACCAATGACCCAGAGGAAGGAGCTTTTCCCTGCCTCTCAGCATGGACTCAACGTGGCCCTGGCTGGAAAGCAAAGGACTGAGAGGTGTGAGGTGTGGGAGTAAGTGTGGGCTCTGGAAGAATTTGCAGCTCTCTAATGGGACTGACTAGGGAAGTCAGAGCCTGAAAATGGAGTTCACTGCAGCTTATCAGGCGAATTGCTCTGGCTTGACCAGCATGGACTAAGCTTTAATTTGTGTTTCTCTCTGCTAACTTAAGGACCTCCAATGCTGTGTTCTAGCTGACGAATAAATCCTACTGTTTTGAAAATGCTACTTGGGTGTCACTGCAAACACTTGTTGAGGTGCATTAGTCCCTGCAATGTGTACAGGTCTCACTGGGCGGAGCTCATGGTGTGAAACAGGGATGCTGCAGTCCTGAAGCTTGAGTCTAGGATGTGGTGAAGGAAGAGTGGGACTCCTTGGGGGTCTCCCACACTGAAGAGGTTCCTGTAAGGTACTGTTTAAAAACTGGGGCATAGCACAGACCCTGTGACTCCATGCCAGTTACAATAACAGGATGAGGAACTGGCTTACCTAAGGCAGGTGTGCACATTATGATGGGACGCACTCCAGCGACGAGTCTCCTGCCGTGGGGTTGGAGTGAGCTGCAGGGATGGGAGTGCCTGTTTTTTGCTGGAGGCTCTGATGGGGGTGGTATTGATGCTCAGACAATAAATCTGTTTTAAGATTTTTGTAATTGCATTTTATCAAATCTATTTCATGTGTGTGGGATGCACCTAGAGCTTGGCACTGATTGTAAGGTGCCCGGGGAGCTGGTGAAGGGCACCAGTATAATAAACGCACACATAAACTCTCCAGATAATATGACTGACTCAAAATTGGTATTCAGATGGTTTGAAAAACTCACCAAGTGCCAGGGGACTGGTTTCCCAATGAAATTTCCCTACCCCAGCCAAAGATACTCTTCTGTGGAAGAAGGTCCTCTGCTTCCCTAAAGCAGCCTCACGGATCCTCCCACTTTTAACCCTCTCTCTTTCAAGGCCCATCCAAAGCAGACTGGATGGGATTCCTTACAGAGGTCATCCACACAACTCCCAGATTTTCTTGCTGGGTCGAGGCTGAGCCAAAAGGCGCAGTCCTTTCTCCAGAGGCTGTGCACTACTGCACGTTTGAGTTCTTTCTTTTGTTTGGCCTGCCTGAGACTGGGTAGGGCAGGCAAAAGTGACCCATTCCTTCATTTTTGGAGGAAAGAATTGTCCTTTGCACTCCGGCCCCTACCTCAAATCAGGAGACAGCTACAATCATGACACATAACTTAGCAGCTCCATCCTCTGAGCCTGGTGCCAAACCTACGTCAGAAATGCAGCAACAGGCAAGGCAATCCTCCACCTGTTGGCTGTTCCTCTCCAACAACACCCTACACATGCCTCTGCCGAGAGACCCTTAAACTCCTCCAGCTTGAGAAGTGACAAACACAGGGCCAGAAATCGCCTCAGTACGTTTCTTCATACCCTTTGAACTGTCATTGTTTGTTAAGGAGACAGAAAACTTCTGATCCTCTTCAGACTCAGCTTAAAAACTTCAGTGGCCACTATATTAAAAATGCACTTAATCCACTAGTGTGTCTCATGTAACTGAGAATAACAAACAAAGGGCTGCTCTTTGTTTCTCTGATATATAGCAGTTCCTGGTTTGTGATGAGTCAGCTCCTTGCTTTTCCAGTCACTCTTATTGCAGGCTCAGGAAAGAGGGTAAGTCATTTTTTTTTTAAATGTAGCCACGGCGTTAGGGCACTCATTACCACTGGTTCAGAACAGCTATGCTCCCGTGTTCGCAAACCCCGAACGGGAATTCCCCTGCATTGCTGATCACCGACAGGTGAATAGCTTCACTGATAAAGGCCCCACAGGACTCACCACCTAGATGCCCGCTTCCCAGATAAGACAGACCAAGACCGCATATCCTATGAATGCTTTGTGCTCTACGCTGGCTGCCTCTCCACTTCAAGATCCCGCTTCTGATCAGCAAAGCCTTTAAGAGGTTAAGATTCAGATATTCCGCTCTGTGGCACACAGATAGTCTGCATGGGGTGTAGCAGCAGTTCTAACTTCCTCCTAGTCTCCTGTGCAGGCCCATCATCTGAGTCACAGGGTAGCCCTTCATTTTTTAGGAATCCCAAAAATAGTTATCGTTTTCACCTCCATCCTTGGCGTTCTCCTGTTAGCATCAGCTAAATAAGACATTCTGATGTGAATTTCAATCCCATTTTATCTGTGACAACGCTCCGCAGTAGGACAGGCATGTTAATATGACAGTAACCAGTGCCTGATATTAGAAAGGAAGAAAAAAGCTGCTCCATACATATCTAGCCAATTATGCAATGCTGTACATGGAGGAACACTTCCTTCCTGATCTCCACAGCTGATCAGATTATGCCCTGAAGCATTAGACTTGATTACGCTAATCATTATTTTAGCTAGCATAGCCCCAAACGTCATTAGTGGTGCCCACTGACTTTGACACTTTGGGAATTTAATCAAACAGTTACACTAAATGAGACTATTTATTATATCCCTTGCGGTACCGACTTTTAAAAAATCTCTGAATATCATTGAAATTAATATGAAGCTTTAGTGTAGTTTTGAGGATTTGTATATGTTGATATATAATTTTTTTCTAGCAGGAGTTCCCTGACACACTCCCACAACATCATCTTTGGCATTTTCCCATCCCATTGCAGCATTCCTGGCCCTGCTGTGTTGTGTCATGCTTAACACACGCTATTGCCCGGTGTATCGGGAACACAATGCCACCTCTCGCAGCACACTGGCCATTCCATCATGTATTATAAGAAGTCCTCTTTCAACGCTACACGGCACTCCTAAAGGAGCTTATGACCCTGATTCTGCACTCCTGGGCCACTTGAGGGAGAGAGAGAGAAGCAACCAGGGGGCCAGAGCAGAATTTTGATTTGGTAGCATTTCGTACCCAGCTGGCACTCACTTTGCATCAGTGTCAATGACGGCACAAAGTGCAAGAGGGTGTAGGCTCAGGCCCTTTATTTCTGAGTTCCAATAAACTGCCATTTTCCAACACATTCCATGGAAATTAGAGGCCTGAGAATCTTTCCATTGACTTCAGTGAGCTTTGCATCAGCCCTAAGGGCAGAGCTGGGCTCAAACCTTGCAGAATATGGCCCAGATTTTCAGAAATGGCCTTTATTTTGGGGTGACCAATTTTCCATACCTAGGGCCTCACTTTCAGAGGTGCTGAGCCTACCTCTGAAAATAGGGGCTTGCATTCCTTTCACGTCCCACACTATAACTGTGTGATCTTCGGGCCAATAAAAATGTATGTACAGTTGCCACAAGACCAATATGTCTCTTTACTTCCTCCTCATCTTCCCTCTTGAGCAGCGCAAGACTTTCTATAAATAAACTTCTTCAGCGCCCCTCCCCCCTGACCGAACGCCATTTCTTTGAGACATCCTGCAAATGTTTATGTGCTGCAGGCGTGGTTTAATCTTTTTAAACCTCTGCATCAGCCCTGTTTTCTCTCTTTCAGTCCCCTTAACCATCATCTGCTGCTTTCACGCCTTAGCTTCCCCTAACCTTGTGCAGGGTCTTCAGTCTAAGCTACTCACTTATGCTTGTTCCTTTGAATTGAACACCACTCATGCAGTCTGTGACATGCTGTGGTTTCCTTATAGGTATCCCACAATCTCTCTACCTTTCTTCCATTGCCCAGTTCAGCAAACAGGGCAATGCAGGCTCAGTTCATGGAGCTAACTGGCAGGTGATTTGCAAGATCAATAAGAGTGTTGCCATCCCCATATGCAAGCATTCTCTCTTTCTTTTTACTTGCCAGTTCGCACTGCACTTCTGGGAAAACAAATTGATATTTAGATCCAATTTAACTTCGCTCCATCTTGCATACAGATGTGCCACAAGATGTTCGTCACTCATTATAAGGGGCTACTATATTGTCTGTCACTCCCATCCAGGCGCCTCCAAGGATTTTGCACAGGAGTGGAGATAACTTGCAAATCATTTGTGACTTTACACAATCTAACAACAATATTGGGTAGGCATGGGCATAGTTGTAACACGTGTTGCCATTTTCTTCACCAATCCCATATCATGAATGTGGGGTTTTTGCACAGTTGTTCATCAAATAGAGGTGGGGGAGAATAAACTAAAGTTCTGGAAGGTTGTAAATAATCTTTATTACATTAATCAGCCAATTTTATTTTTACAGTGTATCCAACTGATATTTCTAGGAAACATTTACATACAAAAGATTGCCATGTGTTCCCTGAACATCGATATTATACTTAGAACGTAAGCATTTTTTTAAAAAATGAATGTTCATGTGGATTAATGCCAATTATTATAGCTCAGTTCTTTACCTTTGAGGAAATCTCCCAGACAATACTTAACAATGTTGAAAAAGATAGCCCAGGTGAGTCAGGAGTTCCCAAAGGTGCTCTCCTGAGCCCTATCTCATAGGAAACAGCTTTCCAATTAGTTTACTCCAGACAAGCTGGCGTCTCCACTCTGAGAATTTTGCTACATGTCTCTTGTCCATCTGTGCCTTCGTTTTGTCCTACAAATTGCAGTCGGTATGATACAGTGAACTTTTGACCTGTAATGTTACCTTATTTAGATGCTACATGGAAGAGTAGTAATGTCTAATAAAATTGCCCATCTTTTCCGTCAGTGCTAATAATGTATGTGTGTGTTCATATGCAATATTGGAACACATGGGCCAGCACCTAGACTATGGACCATCAGCTTACTCATGTTTACTTGTATGTCTCTAAACTGCTTAAAGAATCGCTTTTCTTATAAAAGCTTCTGTTCGGTTTTTCTGCCTTCTGAGCTGAATAAACCAAATATTGTACTGTGGGGTGGGGGGTGTCTTTCAGACATGTCCGCCAAAGCTGAGGTCATATCTACTCTGAGTGAATGTTGTCAGCGGGTGACTTTTCCAGCTGCTCTCTGGCTCGGTCTACGCACCTAGTATAAGGTCAAAACTCACTCCCTTTCACTTCACTCTATCAATAAGGTCTAGTCCAAACCTTCTCCCCAGGCTTGGCTGCTCTTCAGGTTCCAGTTCAGGTCTATTCAGCCCACTCCCTAGCTCCTCTCTATTACAGACCCAAGATCCCTCTGCTGGGCAGCCCAGCTCTGAAGTTTGCTTCCTTAATTTTCAATTCCTTTTTGCTGGTGGGCCCTCCAGCCAAGCTTGATAATGCTGGCAGGGCAGGGCAGACCATTAATCCCTTCCTGCCTTGGTCTAGTGAGGGCTTTCTCTTTCCGGTCAGAGATGTTAAATACACAATTGAACTGCCACTGTTCAGCATGCTATTCACCTGCTGTTTACTAGAGGTAATTGCATTTCCGGGGTGGCCTATGTATATTGGCTCCAATCCTGATATCCTTACCGAGTTTTTTTACTCAGCCTATGCTCAGACAAGCTTCCACGGAAGCGAATGGGAATCTAGCTGAGGAAAAAGTCAGTCATAAATGCGTAAAGGAACTCAGGCTATGGCCCATTCTTTCTAAAGAGCCCTGGAATCCTTAGGGATGAAACCTGATCTATAACTCTAGGATATCATCATTAACAGGATGTGGAGAAATTATGCAACTCATTAGCTCCCAGCCATGTGGCTCAGTGAGAGCAATCTCCATTAAAAAATCAACATGGGCCATGGATAACACACTGTGGTATCTGAGATAATAAAATTGACTCCCCTTCACTAGGAGCAGGAACTGCTGTGCAGTAACTGGTGTCAAATATTAACCTTTCAGTATGACTAGTGTAGCATATTGCAATGCTAGGTAGAAGACTCTAGTTTTCTTAGCCACTGGATAGATATCAACATTTCCTTGTCAAACTACTGAAAACGCATTGTAAATGAGCTTCATAATATTGGGTCTATTGATCTGATTGTCAGTTTCTTTTAAACGAATCCAAACATCACAAGATTTAGGTGCCAGAAGCTGGAGCAGCTTTCAAACTCCTGACTCCCTGCAATTCACAGTCTAAGATTCTAGGTCCTTTAAATTCCCCTGGAGTAGCTCTCTTGCTTGACCAGGGTATGGTGAAAGGATGGATTTAAAGGCTCTTTATTTCTATTGTTGACAGCTGGCGGTGTCCAGAGCATGATTCAGCATGTATGTGTTAAATCTTTGTGCTTGAGTCTTTACCACTTTCCCTGGCTGCCAGGTCTGTTAATGCTATAAACAAGGGTGAGTCGTTTATGCCAGCCATTGGTTTTTGCCTTTCCATCAATGTGGACGGAGATAAAGACTCATAAATGACATCGCTGGCCTCAGAAACAGAAATGCCAGCCAAGGAAGAGTCCCAACAATGTTAGGCTATGATCTCTTGTAGTATTTCCTTGTCTGACATAGTAATTCATATAGCCCAGAGTTAGGACAGTCGGGGAGCTGGATCTGTGATTGTTTATGAGTGTCCTCGACTTCGTGCTCAAAAACCCAGCTGGGGTGGTGTTAGAGATTCCATTCCTGAGAAGGAGGCAGCACAGAATGCCTAATGAGGCATTACGCAGCTGCTTACGAAAGGAAGAGTTCCCTCTGGAATCGCATTTAGCCTCTGCAGCTGCTGAACCCAGCTGACGCCAAGGAGCTCCTGCAAGCCAGAAGCCATAGAGGCTAATAGCGTCTGGAGTAGGCCCTGTGTGTTAGCAAAGAACCCCTGAAAAAGACATTTTAAAAGGTGTATAAATACACACCCAATAGACAATGAAGCTCCCGTTGTATATTTAATAGTAGACCATGATGATTCCAAAATAGTCATTAAGGTACTATAGGGAAACAATAGTCTCTATCTACAGTACTAGGTAAGGTTCATTGGAAGAATTCTCACCAGACTCCCAGGAGAAATAATTTTCTATTGTGAACTAACTTTAACAAACAAAACAAAAAGGAGCCTCACCTACAGGACAAGCATGTCAACATCACGTTAAAAGGGTGGCTTAAACTGACAGAACTCAGGACATTCAGCGTTAGATACTGAACCTCAACTTTTACTTGTCCTGTCATACCAATGTATCATGGATAATAAGGTCTTCTCTTAGGTGAGCCACAGAATAGTAGGTGACCTTATGTACCAAATGAGCTGTGATTACTAGGTATAGCAGGGGTGAGCTAAGGGTGTGGTTTGAGCCTTTAACTGAATTTCATGTGTTTTTTCAATTTACATCAGCTCCTTAAATGTTATTTCAACTTATCTTTTTATGAGTGTGCACAAAGACAGACGTATGTATTCTGAGATTTTATATGTACACACAAACTTGCACGCCATGCAGTTACTGCAAAAACCACCCCCACAGTCCCTCATTTAGTGTTTATTCTGAGACAGGAGGCATATAAAAGTCTTCCTACGATATCTTCTCTATTCATTGCTTGCTCATAGAGCTACAAGAGACAAAACCACATGGGTCTTGGCTAACTCTGAACCATTAGGAAAAGTCAATAATTTTGTAAAACCAACAAGCAATCATAGTGCATTTTATTCACAAAGGGCCTCTCTGCATTTTTAATGTACTACTTTCTAAATAGCTATGCTCAATAAATGTACACAAAATATTGGGTGAATAGTAAGTACAACCCCAGTGTAGTTATGAGCGTCCTTGATTTTGTCCAAGGCAGGGGTGATAACAAAAGAAAGCATGTAAAGATTTATTTTACAGACAGTTGCTGCAGGAAAAAAATATTAATTTCTACATGAAGCGGTTCATTCCATTCTGAGCTTTTTGTACAGTATACACCTTGGCTGCACGTCAGCTGTTATTGTATGGCAGAAGCTGTATCCATCTGTAACTTTCATTAAAATAGAATGCCATTGCATAATTATCGTTGGATTTTTTTTTTTACATGGAATACCAGTAAATGTTTCTTTCTGCAATAGAAGAGAGTTTGTATATGGGTTCTGAATTTAAATCTAGAAAATGTGTGGATAGCATCAAAACATAACACGGAGAGTAAGCATGATAAACATAGAAAAGACAAAAAGTTAGAACATCAAAGTGATTTTACTTGATGTCTGCCACCGATAGCTTCTGTAGATTAGCTAGCAAGGCTATAAGAGAAAATGGCTGTTTCAGAAAAATATACATCTCTTCCTCAGTCATTTATGTATTTTAAAATGTTCTATACCTAGTTTCCAAATTAAACAGCAATAATTCACTCTCTCTTTTGTTGTTCTGAATATAACAGTTCAGAAATAAGCTCTCTGCTTTCTCATGATATTGACTTACTAGAATGATGTTCTACCTTTAGCCTCAGAACAAGGAAGAGGTAGTAGAACTGGAAGAGCATTCTTCACATTTTGAGCTTCAGCACTCTTGGAATTGACTCAGTCACAAATAGTCATTCTTATTCTCAGTGAGTTTAGCACAGTTACATGCTGGAAATAATTTACTCTGTTGCACCCTCTAGTGGGTTTACTATATACTAATCAGATCCCCCCCAATTCTGTTGTTTTCCCCTGGTTTTCATACTAATGCTATTCAAATTGTGGAAGCACCTATTAAATAAGGAGAGTCACAAAAGGTGTATTTAGGTGCCAAAATCAGATTTCTTTAATGTACATTGACATTTCACTTTATTTTAAGATTTTGTTTCCAATAATAAATACCAAGGCACGTAGTATCTTTGGTGTGTACACATTTTAAACAATTATGCATGCCAATTTCTGATTTTTACAGGCTAGCTTATCTTTTGAGTCTCAACTTGGACTAGAAAGATTTTTTCCATGCCAAGAAAAAATTACATTCTTTCATTAAGGTCAAACCATATATGTCATAAGGAGAAAACTAGAGACAGAGAGCGTTTTTGTGCATTATTGAATTGCTATATGCTACACTAGCTGTGTTCTGTAGTGTCCCCCCGTCTCCCTCCCCCCCCCCGGCAAATTAGCCAATGATAAAAAGCCACGTTATTCATTATTTAATTGATTCTGGTAGTGTCCGTGATGGTCCTACCCTAAAGAGCTTATATTCTAAAAAAGTCCAGACACAGCCTGAGAGATAGGGGTAAGAGATGAGAGAACTTTAAACTCAGGCCCCCGTCCTACAAAGATTTAAACATAGACTTACCTTACATATTGTGAGCAGGCCTGTTGGGTCTGATGCTGCTCCCATTCAAGTCAATGGGACTTCTGTCTTTCATTTCAGCAGGAACCAGATATGGCCCATTGACTTCAATGTAACCACGCATAGTGCTTAATGTTCAGTATGTGTTAATGTTAAGTTTTTGCAGGACTGGGCATAATAAAGTGTTCAGATGGTTATTGGCTGTATGCTGATGGTACAAAGTTTTGATAACAATGGATAAGATCATCACCCCTGCTCTGGCCCCTTTATGGCAGGTGGCATAAAGGAACTCAATGGGTATGACTACACTGCAGGGAGCGGGAAATACAGCAGCAAGTCTCAGCGTCCAGTCTACAGACTCAGGCTTATGCTACGGTGCTAAAAATAACTGTGTATACATTCCAGCTTGGACTGGAGCTCAGTTGCGGGTTTCACAGCCCAAGTTCCAGCCAGAGCCAAAATGTCTACACAGCTTTTTTTTTAGCACCATAGCATGAGTCCTGTCAGCCTGAGTCTGTAGACCTGAGATCTGAGATTATTGCCACAATTTTTTTCCCAGTGTAAACGTACCCTTAAGCCCAAGATTTGGCTGTGGAAGGATTCCCCCAGCACTGGAACTGAGGAACACAGCCATCAATCTGCCGTCTGAGGACCCCTTTGCAAACCCTGGTGAGCGTGTTGAGGGCAGTCTGGAATGCTGCTGCACATAGGCAGCTAGGGACAGATGGTCATAGGGTAGACATTTCCCCACAGCTGTGTGTCTTAGGTTGGGGCCATGAAGGCACTCATAACTGGGAAGGCACAAAGGTAGCTTCAAGCCATGATCTGTCTCCTTAACCCTAGGTTCTGAGTTCTGTGCTGTGCCTCAAAGGATGTCTACCAGGTGTTTTTTTAATACACACAAAGACATATAGATAATCCCAAATTACCCTACCAAGCTATATCATGATTTAAAATATCAAGATACTTCCAACAAGTTCTGACACTGGATGGCAAAAAGGAACAAACACAGATGTCTAGCTTATCTTTTATTCTAAGCTGTGTTTTATAAGAGTATAAACAACATCAATATCCCTCTCATAACTCTTGCTTACTCTCCTTATAGGCATGAAGGCTGACGTCCATGTGAAAATATCAAAATGAAAACACTCTGCTCTCTAAAAGATTTTGGTCAATCTCTTTTGGTTGTACAAACAACATGAATGTAAATAAATGCCCTGAGAATTTGAAAATTCACAGACTGTTCAGGTGCAGGCTGTGAACCCTTAACTCTGACTAGTAACTTGTCAAGTCCCCCCATTGCCTTCTTGCGTGAGTCACTGTTCTCAGGTATGAATACAGGGCTCATAATCTAGCTTTTAGCTATTTCCCCCAATACACTAACATTTAAAATGAATTATATATTTTTGTTAACGTCATTTACTAACTGGTGGACATAAAATAGAAAGACCCTGTAATTGGTCAATAGGAGCCTACTCTAGCTCACGTGTGTCACAACTGTAATATTTAGTGATTCTTAACATTTTGCTGGGCCATGAATGCACGACAGCTGCTACTGCAGCACAACTACAACACTGCAGCTGTGCCGCTCTAGCGCCGTAATGTAGACGCTTCCTAGATAGATGAAAGGGGGTTTTCCATTGATGTAGGTAACCCACCTTCCTGAGAGGCGGTGGCTAGGTCAATGGAAGAATCTTTCAATTGACTTAGCCACGTCAATGCTGGGGGTTAGGTTGAACAGTGTTCGGGGCATGAATTTTTTCATAGCGCTGAGCATCGTAGCTAGGTTGACCTATGTTTTAGGTGCAGACCAGGTACCTCCAAAGAGTTGAATCTTCATACTAGAGAACCCTCACAATTTGGACATTATTCTTCTGTTTCACTGGGTGTGACACAGGGCATATGACAACATAAAACTTGAATTGTGATGTGCAGAAAACAAAATGTAAACCTGCCGCAAGTTCAATTATAAAATGTGTTTGCGAAAGCTGTATCTTTATGTCATCGGTTTTTAAAAAAATGACCATTACCAAATTGACTAAGAGAGTTGGAATCGCTTTAAATGAACTAATTGATATTAAAAAAAATTTAAGGAATTGTTTCATTTTGTAAGTAAGGCACTGAAAAGCCAAATGCTAGGTATTAGTTAACAATACAAAATTAAATGCACGCAATCTATCTGATGTATAAGAAGAATTTCAGGAAAAACGTACACCGATATTTTTATTAATGGCCAACTGCACTTCATCAACTATGTTATATTATGCACCTCTGAAAGGAAAAGATAGCATGAGGGTAAAAATGTTGTAGGAAATTGTTGATAACAGAGGTAGCACAAAGAAGAGAATAAAACGAATACTGGTTCCAGTATCCTGGAGGCAAAATCTAAAACACAGTGTCATCAATATCCATGACATCTGTGAAAAGAGACGTCATAATGTTAAAAAATATATATTTAATTTCCCCCACTATGGTAAGCCCTAGGAACTTGCTCCTCTGCTGCTCACTGTAACGTTGTCAGCGGGTGAAGTGAAATTCACTCCTCTTCACGCCAAGGCTTATGCACCACTTCAGTTCCACTTTATACTACACACACCAAGAAAGTGTAGGCTCATCTGCTAAACATAAAGGGTGCTTTAGAGCATAGAAATGTAACATTTGCTGAAATGTGAATTTGATTCAGATCTTGGAGACATGGTTGGAATTTAAGGGACGTGCATGGAAGCCGGAATCCTTACAGTTACTCTAACCTTGAATTTTGTTTCCCATCAGGATTTTAATTTTTAATTTCAGGAAGCATTATGCAGAAAATTGAGGCTCTGGGCCAGATTCCCTACTGCCTTACACCTTGGGCAGTCATTAGCACCTTTGCAAATTTAGTGTAAAATAATATCAAATTGAATTCCCCCGTCGCAGCTGGGTAGGGTTCTACACCCACTTTACACAGATGCAAATGGCTACATGAGGTGCAGCACAGTGGGGAATCAATCCCGCTGTATTTAAAACCATCAGATAGTGTGGTGATGCACAACTCTTTCGGCTACAGAGCCCAAGAATCATATTAGGGTTGGGCTTGAAATAAATTAAATAAGCTTGGTGAGTTCAGTTTAGATTCTTGTGGATTTTTGTCCGAATCACAGAGCAATCACATAGCTGGAAGGTGCTGCTTAATATAAGGCTGGAATAAGAGAGTTACAAATCAGGATGGAACCACATGAATGTTGGCGTGTGGGAACGCTTCATAGCACATAGCTGTTATTAGCCGCTTGTTTTCATGGATATTAAATATACCCAAAATTCTAGGTAAAAACATACTGAAAAAAGTCCTGGTCATGGAAAGCATAATTATGTATATCAATCAGGAAATGCCCTCATCCTGAGTTTTAATGCCTATTATATATTATTAGCACAAAATGAAGCATTTCCTGAGATTCTGTATGTGACTTGAACTTCATCTATGTGTAAACTATTATGTGGAAGAATAACTTATCAGCAAATTAATTTGATATAAATAGAACGGTCTGATGTGTTTTGTTTTAGCTGTCAGCGAACTCAGCACTCATAAAGTTGATCATCAGTATTATTGTATTCAATCAACTAAGGCCCCATATACTGTATAACATTACAGAATATAACAGGTACTGTTATAATTTGGGCTGAATCCATTATCTTTTCTACCTTGTGAATACAGTATAAAAGAGTTACTGAAAATGCTGATATACTTAGAATGACCTTCTTTGGTTCAGTATGTTACAGGCATAGTTTTTTTTTTGTTTTGTTTTGTTAGTAGGAAGGAGAAAATTACATTGGGCTAAAATGAATACTAATGAAACTCCTTAGTTAGCTTTCTTTGTAATAAGAATAAAAAAATGAAACTATGTTCCTCTAGAATCTCAAGCAATTTTTGCCCTTTCTTCTGATAAAAAGATTACTGACAGTAGAGAAGGAGAGCAAAGTAATTTCATAAAATATCTTCATTTTTAAGAATGCTTTTGTTGCAAAAATGTTGGTATGCAATTTCTTCAATCTACTTTTTAAGGCTGTAAAGAAAAAGTACCTATTTGTTCTGCACTGCAACAATGCCAGCTGCATTCAATCAACTAAAAAGCTGCAAGCCATAAACCTTCCTCCACCGCTATAGAAGAAAAAAAGGCAGGGCCATAAAAATTCATCAGGATAATGTAGAGATGAGGCGCGTTTGAATCACCATCCCTGCAATCAACCAATCACTCATCCTGTGGCATTTACAGCACATCTCATTCCCCTGTTCCTTAAGGACAATTGATTTTCCTGATTCCATTAGCATAACGGCGAGGAAAATGACTGCAGTGCAATATTTCTGGAAAGTTCCAACAAGTATGCTGTGTGCTGGAGTGTGACCATAATAATAAGCTACCTAGCTAGCAACTGCGTGTGCTTCTGTTGCTGCTGCTATGGTATCACATCAGAGTGAAAAGGACACAGACTAAGCAATTTTGGGTTCAAGCACAGAAAAAAATGTTTTCGCAGAATATAAAACAAAAACTCATTTAAGCAAATAAACATAATTTCAAGGAGGGCCGATCAGTAGGCAACATCTAGGAGCCCTTGAGCATTATTGTGTTATGGTTAATAATTCCATTTTCTGAATCATTAGCAATACTTCTTCATTCCTCAATGGCTTTTTTTTCCTCTTGCTTTTGCTCAGGTTTAAGAAAGAAGAAAATGAAACTTTAATACCACAGACTCCTTATAAATATACAGGAAGAATGCATCAGTGGATTCCCCAAAGAATATATAATCATTCACAGCATTACATAGTCATCAGCCCTAAGCAGGGGTCTACACATTTTTCAATTTTCTCTTTGACTTCGACAATAATATCCACTCTGGCTTAAATTATTAAAGATGATGAAACTTTATTGGTGAACATGCACTGCCTAACTTTAAAACTGTACATGATTATCTTCCCTTGTAAATGTATTTTAAAGATATGTTAAGCTTTTTTTGAAACGTAATTCAGAGACTACTGTCTCTCAAACAACATAAAATACTTTTCATCTTGTGAAGAATCCTTTAGACTTCTAAGGTCCTATCTGTTGTACATTTTTAAGTCCCTTTATAGTTTCAAACCAAGTGGGTTATGCATGTTAAATTCAAACCCTAAATTGAATTCAAAGCTGATACAAGGCTGCCCAAAGAAGTAAGAAAAGGCTTCCTCTTACAAGTAGTAAAAATCAATAATTTTAACCCCTTTAGTGACATGATTTTTTCCATGCATATCATTCCTAGAAATACTACTTCATTACTACTCATGGACCATGGGAGAGGTGGGATAGGGAAGAAACTGTCACCCGTTTCCAATGTAGCCTCTGACATGGTTATAGGCTTGTTTAATTTTAAACATGACGAGACTTCTCACATGCATGAAGTTATTCATGTGCTTGATGGTGAAAGTTTTAAAAGTGCCTGTGTTGACCTAACTCTACTCCATTAGTCAACTGACCTCAGTGGGAGCAGGGCTACATATGACGTTAAAGTCTGCTCCCACTGAAGCCACCCGAGTTCAAAGGAAGCTGGGTAAGGTGGAGAGTGAGCACGTTGATAATCTACCTGAAGTAGGATCAGGACCTATGCACTGGATTCTTAGCAGCACAATGTGACCTTACAGTGGGCAGGGATAGCTAGCAGGGCTTTTCCCCCGTGCAGGGGAATTCTCCACTAGCATGAAGCTGATGAGGCAGTTTCGTAACCTCCTGCACCAGCCAGGACATGGAGGGGCTGTGGTGTAACTCAATTCTCCACTGGCCTAAAAGCCTCACAGCAGAGATCTAAGTTAGAGTTCCTGTTGTACTGGGTGAAATCTAGTGCCATTGGCTTCATGCAGCCCCCACTCTCCAGTGCATCTGAGCAGGAGCGCCGCCAGCTTTTCTGCCGCCCTAGGCGGCAGAAGGTCCCGCCCCAAAATGCCGCCCCCCACAGAGGCAGCAGAAGGTCCCGCCGCCGAAATACCGCCGCGATCGCCGCCCCCCAAATTGTAGCGCCCTAGGTGACCGCCTAGGTCGCCTAATGGGTTGTGCCAGCCCTGCATCTGAGCAGAGCTGGGAAGGGGTGGAGACGCTCTCTCTATATTTCTACACACTGGGCTCAATTTGAGATAAAATTCACAGGAAGTGTTTCTGTTACATGATTAACAATGTAAAGGAAGAAAATGTGGTTTCGTGTATGTTTGAAACAATTGGCTTTAAAGAAATGCTCTATTATTAACTCTCTGTGATTGTATCTTTTAAATCTAATAATCCCTTCCTACACTGGCCATCCAGCTATGTTGCCTAATGACAAATATTCATAATTAAAAATTAGCACTTGATGGAACTTTGCATCTTCAAAGCACTGTACAAACAATAATTGACCCTTACAATATTGCCATAGGGGACAGTAGGTAAATATGCTCACTCTCATTTTACAGATGGACATAATGAGACAGAGAGGAATAGATCCAGATTCTTGTATGCACTTTCAACTTCCAGGGAGTGCTATCATTGTCTGGCACAGAGGAGACAGAAAATCAAGGTCTCTGAAGCTCTTTGTTCCTTGCCTATACCACAATGTAACACTTAGCACCTCTGAAAATCAGGCCATTTGTTTAGGTGCCTAAATATGGACTGAGGGGCTTGACTTTTGCCACCCAAGTATGACCCTTTGGCCATAGTTCTTGTGTTTAATTTCTTTAGTTTTCATTCTACCTGGTGTTTATATTGCACTTTTAATCCAGCAGGACCCCAAATCACTACAAAATGTACACAGGAATCAGGTGTAAACCCCTCCCCTTATGGGGGAGGCTGAACAGGGGTGTTTTGATTAGGGCTCTATGTATTTTAAATTAATGGAGATATCCTATCTCCTAGAACTGGAAGAGACCTTGAAAGGTCATCAAGTCCAGCCCCCTGCTTTCACTAGCTGGACCAAGTACTGATTTTTGCCCTAGATCCCTAAGTGGTCCCCTCAAGGATTGAGCTTACCACCATGGGTTTAGCAGGCCAATGCTCAAACCACTGAGCTATCCCTCCCCCTCTGTATTTTGTATTGACTCCAAAGGACTACAACTACTTCCAATCAAATCATAGTGGCTGCACTGTAAGCACTCCAAATCCCATGATGCAGTGTTTGGTGCTCTGACACTTTGGCCTTGGCTCTGTGATCTGTACCTGGGCAGAAGTGCAAGTCAGGAGATCCTACAAGGACTGTCCTGGAAGACTGGGAGACTGAAAGGTGGGGCCCTGATTAAGGAAAGCTGGAGGAGAGAGCAGGCTGGGCCTGGAGCCAGCTGTGCTACCTTACCAGGTTTAGGTGTCCTGCAGGCCAGGAACTAGTAGCAGTTGACTATGTTTAGATCTAGAGATTTGGGAGATGCTGCTATCAGCCCCATTTCTGCTGAGACTATGTGACTGGTATTAAAGCCACAGGTCACCTGCAGCTTTACTCCTTCTCAGCAGCCAGCCACTGAAAGCTGCAGCCAGAAAGCACCGGTTGTACTACGAAATCCTGATCCATGCACACAGGAAATGGTGGGGCATGTGAGTACCCCATCGACTATCCTTCATGTTTGGGGAGACCCTGTTGCTCCCCTGGGTGGTCTGGTGTGAAAGTCCTTGTGTAGGGACAGTCCCTCATCACAGACTATCTAAAGCAAAGAGCAGGGAGCTTCTAAGAAACACAATTGTAGAGTTGGTGGCTGTTGTTTTATAACCAGGATTACTGCCAGCTACTGATGTGTCAGTTTTAACCTGCTCTGTAGAAAAGTGTTTCACTCCTATTAGCGGGCTGGCCTTTGCTAATTCAGAACTACCTACTGTTGCCCTTGAACTCCTGTTCATCAAGGGTGCCGTGGCAAGGGTTTTAAAACTATGGGGGAGTGTGCACGATGGGAACGGTTTGGATTGTACAATATTAATGGTGAACATTCTGGTGTAAATTTAAGGGGGGTTGTTTGTTTGTTTGCTGTTTAACATATGTAGGGAGTAGTGGTTAAGTTTACCTTAATATTTATAAGTTGCCGCCATTAGCTGAACTGTTGCAATGCCACCTTTAGACTTTTCACAGTCATTACAGTAGGTTCTCTATTTTATTCTATTGGATTGTCATTGTATTTTGCTATATTACATCAAGTAAAGCTGTTCCTGGCGCCAGCGTGGATGTTTAATGCTTTCCTTAGAACAAATAAGTATCATTTGTCTTATCTGCTAGCCCGCTTGCATGATTTAGGCTGGAGATGTTTCTGGAAGCTAACAAGATACCCTAACAGAGGTCATTCAGTGCATAGCCAGGTTCAGGGACCGTCAACTGTGTCATTCTTCCTATGAGCAGAGAGCTACTGCAGATGGGTGGGTAGAAGATACCTGTTGGTGTCACTAGGCATGGCTACCAGGTAACTCGGGGCAGTGGAAGGCCATAAGTGCCGAGGGCTGGCAACATTCCCATCTATCCAGCACCATCACTGGGTCCTCCCCACGATCCCCATTATCCTCAAGAACATCAGGCATCCAGGCAAGTGGTGAGCACATGCCTATTCCTGGATGATCAGGGAGGGAAGAGAGATTTGTACATGTAACCTCGCACATACAGGCAGCAGCATGGTCCTATGAACTGGACATGGGGCCCTGTGCTAAGGACTCCTGAATTCAAATTGCAGACTTGATGTACAGTTAGGGTAATCAGAGAGCAAGTGTGAAAAATGGGGACAGGGAGTGGGGGGTAATAGGAGCCTATATAAGAAAAAGACCCCAAAATCAGGACTGTCCCTATAAAATCGGGACATCTGGTCACCCTAGGTACAGTCTTGGGCAAATCACTTGACCTCTCTTTGTCTCAGTTTTCTCATCTATAAAATGGGGATAATGCTATTTAGCTATATTTCAGACTGTTGTCAGTTATTAGTTAATGTCCGTGCAGCACCGTGACAGCCTGGTCTGTCTCTTTAAGAGATTGCGGGTGTTTCTAGTCACTTGGTTTCTATGACCAGCACTTTGAAAATACAAAGCACCATCTAACTGCTAAGTATATATTTATGATCACTGAAATGCAGCTATTGCAGAGTAGCATGTGGCAGGCTGTTTAACAGTGCACAGAAATGCTGTGCAACTGCTTGGTATAGGAAGAAAGGAGAAATATTGGGGCCTAGTTCTCCATTGGCTTGCACCTTGCAGAGTTATTAATGCTGATGGAAAGTGAGTGTAAAATGATACCCCGTCAGAATTCTCCACTCGGACGGCTGGCAGCATTGAATGCCCAGTTACACAGTTAGATATGACTACAAGGGGGCTGTGCTGAGATTGCTTGCAGCTACGCTGGCTGTTCAAAGCAACCCTAAAGCTGGCTTAAGCAGTACAGGAGAATCATCTGATGGAGGGGGATCCTCTGGTGGCATCAAGCTGACATTGCAGTTTGACTGGGCTTCCTCGCTGTGATCCCTAGATGCTATAGCAGCCCCATGGGGCTTGATCCCTAGA
>NW_020664456.1:502440-554521 GCF_002925995.2 Terrapene triunguis | reverse complement strand
GTATCCTAGGGTTGGGGGGATCACAAAGGTGGTTTAAAACCACCTTTCCAACCCACTCCTGAATTGTGCTGTGCACTGCTCAGCCAGAGCCAAGGATGAATCAGGCCCATTGTATCCAATTAAAAAAATCCCTGGGAATTTAAAGATTCAGAATGATTGAGGTGGAAGGCTCCCTACATCCCAGCTGCTTCCTTTCAGGATCTTAAGTTTTGCTTCCAGGCATCAAAGCCATAAAATCTCTGGGTCCACTGAAGTGCCTTGAGCTTTGAGCCTTGAAGCACTGCCGCATACAGTGAAATGGAGGTACAGGAGCACATGAATAATTGCACTGTAGCACTCCACAGTATGCTAATAGCAAGAACTGGAACTTTGGCACCAGACTCCGTCCCAGTTTGTAGGCTAGATTCAGTACTAGGTGCTGTATTTTAACTATTAAAGGACATTAGGTGCAAAGTAAAAGTTAAGGTCTGAATATTCAGATGTGCCTTCTAATGTCCAATGCCCAGGTTGAGTCACATTGGGCCGGACTGGAGAATGCTGGCCACAGTCTGAAGCCAGTACTTCCATTCTCCTTACCATCCAGACTCACAGCTGTCGTGTGATTTCACCCCTCACATGGAGGCATTTTCCCACGCTAACTCCTCAGAGGTGTGGCCTTTCCTCTGGGCCATGATGGCTAAAGCCCCTCTCTGTGCTCCAGTGAATGTCCATTACTGTAACGTCCTCCTGTGCAGCTTCCCCTTCTCTCCGCCCAAATAAAGCATCTTCCTCGTCTCTTCTCCTCCCTCCAGCTCCCTTAGACCTCTGCACTTGTGTCCCTTCTGCATTCAGGCTTCTCCTAGGCCCTTTCAAAGCCCTCCCCAACCTTCATCCCTGCTGCATCTCTGGTCTACTACCTTCTGACACCCCCCCACTCCCAGCTCTCCATCCACGGTGCTCTTCTAACCACACCCATTAGCCACTCCTGACTCCTTGCTCATGTGAGTAGTCTCATTGAAGTCAATGAGTAACAGTTGTAGGATTGGGCCCTGTTTCCTGTGCCATCCACTACTGTAAGAACTGCCTCCCCCAGTCCCTTCCAAAGCCCTCCTAAAGCTGAGGGCTACATGTGCCAATGGGCACATACAACTCTGTTGTCCGCTGTTTACAATACAGACCCTGCTTGTGCATTTAGGGGCAAATTCTGCCTGCCCCTCTTTGGCCATTGGAAGGGCCCTGGACAGCAGAACCACTGTGGTCCCACTGCACGTGTGGGGCAGGATTTTATAAAACTGAACATGGTGACCTAGAGATCCTCCAATCCTTCCCCAAGTGGAGTGTGTGTGAGGACTGGGTACTAGGGCTACAGTGGGGAAGTAGCCTCTGCAGAGTGGAGCCAATGCTACTTTGTGGCCTAGGAGATTCCTTTTAGCTCTAGGGTCCAATCCTCCTGTCCTTCCTTAGGTTAAACGCCCACTGACTACAAGGAGGAATTGCTTTTAGGGTGTATAAGCTGTTCGAGGCCGGGCCATTTTAACTGTAAAGTGCTATGCACATCAGCCATGTACATAATTAATAAATAATGATCACTCAATGCTATTTCCACCTGGCAGCTTCTGTGGTGTCTAGCCTGGGGTATGGTATCTGTAATGACATCAGGCACTGACCAATCAGACACCATCAGGCCACTCGGAGCCTGGTGGTAAGATACACACAGATAGCCTGGAGACCACAATGGGCTTGAAGAGGGGAGGGGGTTGTTGTTCAGAAAGCTGCTGGATTTATATACTATCGTATAAAAGCCCTTAAAATAAAAAAACCCTTTTCCCCTCTCTTAGTTGCCTGCCACAAAAGTACTTGCGGTTGGGGGAAGAATGCTCTTTAAAAGGCTATTAAATGTTATTGTTAAAGGAAGAAGCTGCCCATAATGTGATTCCTTCCCCAGAGCAGTTCTTTCCTCTCCCCACAACAGTGCCTCAGCTTTCTGTTTGTTTTGCACTACCAGCCTCATGTTGACATTGTGCCTCATGATGAATTGGTGCTTGATGTCATTGCCAATGCTAATAGTGCTCCGAAAGGAGACGACTTGGTTTTATAATTGCAGCAGCTACGTCTGGCACTGATGGAATAATTTTTAACCCCTTCTGTATATCAGTGTCCTCCCAAAGTAAATATTTTTGGAAGACACCTGGTTAAATATAAACTCTTTGGTCGATCTTCACGGGTTCATAGATTCCAAGGCCAGAAGGGACCATTGTGATCATCTAGTCTGAACTCCTATATAGCACAGGCCAGAGAACTTCCCCCAAATAATTCCTAGAGAAAATTATCCAATCTTGATTTTATAATTGTCAGTGGTGGAGAATTCACCATGACCCTTGAAAATTGTTCCAATGGTTAATTACTCTCACCATTAAAAATTTACATCTTATTTCCTGTCTGAATTTGTCTAGCTTCAACTTCCAGCCTTTGGATTGTGTTGATACGTTTCTCTGCTAGATGGAAGAGCCCACAGTTAAATATTTGTTCCCCATGTAGATATTTGTAGACTGTAATTAAATCATTGTTGCCTGCTGATTGCTGCATGTCTGAGTGCAATGACTGGGTTAACTACAGACAAGGCCTGACTTTGTGGGCATGGAAGTTTGAAAAGCCAAGATTTGCCCAGTCACATCCCAAGGGCGTGAGCATTAGAAATAGGTACAAATCAAGCTAGTGCAGATCCAAACTTCATGGTTAGCCCTTGTCTCTACAGTGGGCCAAAACCAACACTTGGATCCAAATTCCCCTGGACTTTGGCTCTGGATCTGAGCCTTGCAGTCTAGGGGTATGTCTACACTACAAGATTAATCCGAATTTAGATAATTCGAATTTGGGAAACAGGTTGTATAAATTCGATTGTGCGCGGCCACACTAAGCACATTAATTCGGTTTTTAACAACATTAATTCGGTGGTGTGCGGCCACACTACCCCATTACTTTAACCACAGTAATTCGGTGGTGTGCGGCCACACTAACCCTAATTCGAATTAACAAAATCGATTTAGGCGCTACTCCGCTCGTCGAAGTGGAGTACAGAAATCGATTTTAAGTGCCCTTTAATTCGAATTAACTGGCTCTGTAGTGTGGACGGGTGAAGGGTTAATTCGGATTAACGCAGCTAAATCCGAATTAAAGTCGTAGTGTAGACCAGGCCTAGGCCTCTCTTTGCTGAACATGCTACGTACATAAAGTCTGTTCAAAGACCATTATAGCAACGCTATGGTGACTGATAAGTAAGAAAGTTGGGAAACTCAGGGTGCCCCCTGTACGTTCATAAATAACAATTGCCAAACACTAAAAGTTTTTTACCTGACAACTCCTCAGTCCAGAATCTATCCTGCAACAGCTCGTGCCAACCCTAACGCTAATGCAGCAGAGCTGACTTTCTTAAACAGTTTGAAGGAAACCAAAAATTGTAGTAGTGGAAAGAGAGGGTCCTGAATTCAGGTCTGGGGCACTGATCCTGTAATAGAAGATCCCTTTGCAGGATCGGGGCCTTGGACAGCAAAGTAAGAAGAAACTTATTTTCAGGTGTGTTTTTTTTCAAAGACATTCCTTAGTAATGTGTAAGTCTGCACCCAGTGTCTGGTTGGTCACTGGCCCGACACCAGAGCCTTGCAATTCACTGCTGAATGTGGGCCCTTTTACCAGGAGACGGAGGATGTAGTCAGACAAGCAGCCTGAGTTCCAAATAGCATGTACTAATGACTGCCCTGGCTTTTAACTATTATGATTTTTATTTAAAGTTAAAGCAAGTGCAAAAATTTCACTCCCTCCTGCTGTCAATTTACCTTTTTAATATAAATTCAAAATGAAAAACGGCTGTAGCCGTGAGTGAAAGCAGCTGAAAGAACCACCGTTGCCTGCAAGTCTGGGGAAAGGGAGGTTTTTGTGACATTTCTGACAGCCTGTGCAGGGTGACGGGAGGAGATGAGAGAAACAGGAAAGGGCCAAAAAAGCTGGAGTGGGCATGAGGGTCAAAGGGAAACAGATGAAAGATCAAGGCAGGTGCATTTTGTTCTTGTTATTGTAGGATCCATATAATTTAACAGCACTTTGAACTTGGCTAGATGGGTATCTTGTGATCCTGGTGACATCAATACACTCGAGTGAGCAAATTCTGGCAGGCATTGTACAGAGGTGCCCACCAGAAAAATCAAAGCCTAGCAGGGATGATAGCTGACTGTCCCAATCCCAGCATCCTGGGAAACCCTCAGAGAGGCTCCTCAACAGGCTTATAGTGATGCAAGCTGCAGAAAGGCATTCCAAACAGGTGCCAGGCCCAGAGATCTGTGCATGTCCATACCCTCCCCTGAAATGGCCCCTACACACACACACACACACACACAATTATTTGTATTGCATAATGCATGTGCATATAGGTTGAGGCAGGAATTACCTGTGCTGGGGATGACTGCATGTGGACATATGTAACACCAACAGACCCCGGTTGTAGGCAGGTAGGATTGAACCTGGGACCTCTGGAGCTTAGTGCATGATCCTCTACTGCATGAGCTAAAAGCCTTATGCCTATTAGCTAAGGCTGTAGAGCAGACTCATTAATCTCTCTCTCTAAGTGGTCTCCGTGCCACTAGATGGGACAGAACACCACACCCAGGAGGTGTGCGGGTTACAGACAGACATTTGAAAAGTCTCAGCCTCAAACCCAAAGAGCTTTGGCATCTCTACTATGAACTATTGTACCTTAAAAAAGAGAAATAATGAAATTCCAGAGGTTTCCTTTTAACACCTTTTACCTTTTGCATTTTCTCTAGAAGGCTCAATCAGAATTGTTTATTCCTCTCAGATAATGTTTTAAAATAAAAAATAAAAACAATCTCATAAATGCTACCCTGGGTCTACATTACTGAAACCTACAGATGGCAGGCACTCTTGCAGAAAGTGCTTCTTAATCCTTCCAGGAGCTGAAGCAGTGGCAAGCTAGCTGCTTGAGTAAAACAATGGAAGCAGAGGTCCTGTAGGACAAGCAGAAGATGAATTCCAGGGAAGCAAGAGGAGTAGAACATCAGCAGAAGAGATTCCAGGGCAAGGAAGCAGAACAGCAGCAGAGGACGAAGTCTTATGGGCAAACAGAATAGCAAGAGAGGTGAGGCATAGCAGAGGAGAAGCGCAAGGTGGCAGATCCTTGGGGCGAAATCAGCAGCTAGATAGTGAAGTCTGTAAAACAGTCCAGCACTAGAAGAGGTCCATGGGGAGAAGAGGAGAGAAGCAGGTGAATCTGAGGGAAGGATGGATCTGTTAATTATAACAACACAATAGTAACATAGGAAATCTCTATGAAAAGCTAGCTACGTATCACAAACCATTTGAACTTCACTCTGTGGTTAAATAGATAGATTGTGACTCTCTACTATGCCCATCACTGAAGAAGCTAAGTTATAAGAGGTTTATATACTGCAACCACATCTTACAGCAGGAGCTGTTAGTGCTACGGTTATGGTGGGATACGTTTTTCATTTGCGCGCTCTATTTTCATTCACTCATAATTTTCTGAAACCTTCCTCATTTGGGCTGATATTTTCTAGTCTTGATCTCTACCCAAAGGTCATTGATTTGTTTTTTGAAAGCTTGAGCAAAAACAATCCAGCTTTTTCTAGTGAAAGGGAGTAAGGAAAATATATACACTTTTCCCTTACAAAAAGAGAAATTCTCCCAAGCTTTTAGTTTGGTTAGCACCAAAATTAGCTAGGGGCTGAAAGCTGAAATTTGGCATGAAGACAAGCTTCATTGAGAAGTGCCTTTGTGTACTCAGGTGAAAAATGGTTTTGATTTGACTGAGTTGCAAGCCTATTGCGCATACATAGTACATTTTGTATGAGTGTTTGTTAAGCTTTTCAAACGGGCTGCGAAAGAAGGCTACATTGTGCAATGCCTGGCCAATTTAGCTGGGCAGTGGAGAGAATACTGATGGCTCCATTGTAAAGCAGGTACACAAGGAGGCAGAGTTAAGGTTACTCATGCAGCCTTAATATTTTAATTTTCTCACTTTTGAATGCCTTAAATTTGACCTCTTACATATGCAACCTTGATGTTCTCTTGATGTTTTCTGTACAGACTGAACAGTATGTTCAATAGATAAATGTATACAGTTTTTGCGGTATATTTGTGTAACATATATATGAACTGCATAATAATACGTCTGTTATGCACACATCAATCTCCAAGCACTTCTCAAAAGAGGGCAGTATCATTATCTGCATTTTACAGCTGGGGAAACTGAGGCACAAAGCAGGGCAGCAACTTACCCATGGTCACCCAGCAAACCAGTGGCAGAGCTGGGAATTGAAGGCTCTAAGGCCAGTACCCTTCCCACTAAGCCACACTGCCCATGCATATGTGATAGACCAACACACGTGGAGTATTATAGGTAATTGCTGTTTCTTTACTGATCCTTACCCCCCTCCACAGAATTGTGTAAGTTAATGAGCTCTGAAATATGAGTTTAAAAAAACGTTCATTTCAATAACATTATACCGCTTTCCAGCACCCATTAAACTCCTTTGCAACAATAACACTATTCAAAACAACATTTCATATGTGAATTATAGTGATACTGCACCATAGGAAAGCTTAGAGAGAATTAAATAGCAAAGAAAGCATAGCTTTCGGTCAGCTAGTCATCTGGGTTATATCCAAATTAGCAATGAATAATTCCTAGGGATGAGTAAAGTGACTCAGATACTAAGAACCAACCTGACCTTTCCTCCAGGACATGAAAATAACTTTTTAAAAGATTTTTAAAAAAACTTTCAGTTTCAGCTGGAAAACTGAAATACCACAAGAAAAATCATCCTGTAGAATTTCTGACCTGATTTTAAAAAAGGAAGAACTGGCCATTTTGTGTCAACAGACTTTCTCACCAGCTCCCCCCCGATCACCCCCAACAAAGAGTTAACAAGAAATCTGGGACGTGTGCTCCTAAGTCTTTCAGGCATTTTAGCAATTTCCACCCATAGCGACTTAGAGACCACTAGGGCACACCGATAAGTTTGGATGCTTACACAGGAAGGACACATTCCAACACTACAAGCCTTTAGAGTAGAGACGAGCCTGGCACCAAAGCCTGGATTTCACCACCCCTCCGCTTTGAGATGTTTGCGTTCTGATCCAAATGACCCCATCTCTACAGTAGCGGTTCATGCACACCCAGTCATGTCCCGTAGCTCTTGCTGAAGCCCCAGTATAGAATCCCATCCATCACAGATGGTTGCACATTTTTGATAGAATATAAAGCTTCCCAAATGCATCACCAGTGGTGTAAGCCAAATTTCCAAAAGCGCGGCAGATGAAGCCTCCAATTAGTGCCTGACATTTTGCATGCACAAACATTTACGCCCTCGGATTGCAGGTTTACATTTTGACCCTGCCCCTACAATGAGCTCCATATGCGTGCCAGGATTCTGCCTGCATGAAGCTCATTGCAGGATCAGGGCCTCTGAGCCTAGTTTTGATCTTTGGTCCTTTGTGTCTGTGAGCTATAGAATGAGGCAAATGCAATGCTGAAGATGCTTTTTTCCCCTCTAAGCTATTTGTATAACCCAGTTCTGTGCAATCAATGACATACGATTTCTGAATTAGGTTCAGCCACAGTCACAGAACCTTTTGAATACAGTTCTTTTAATAGCCCTGTGCTTACATAATTCCAATGCCGTCCAACAGAGTGGGCAGCCAACTCGCAACTGGTGTCTGTTGATTTTTTGTTTGTTTGTTTATTTGCAGATCACCAAGAGCCATGTGAAGAGTGGGTATGTGTGAAAGGAACTGCAGACTGAGCAGCTTAAAATTGGAACGCTTCTGAGTACAAACCAATGTCTCCGTGCTTGAGATCATTGAGGACCAAACCCTGATGCCTAGGTAAGGCCGAGCAAACAGGTTTTGGGTGGGGGGTTCTTCACAGGGCCAGGGGAACAGATTCCTTTCCCTCAGGTCATAGACCACCAGCAATGCCATTCTGCAGCTCAACGTGCAGCCCCTTCACTGTCCATCTGCACGGGCTTCGGCCAATCACTTTGATTAGTCCGTGGATCCGCTGAGCACTACCCTGCTCCTTCCTTGCCCTCATTCTGCTCCACAAACCTCGCTCTGGGCAGTGCAGACAGAGCTGCAGAGAGCTCTGCTGCACAGCACCCCGGGAGAAGCAGGGCAGGGACAGCATCTCCACAGCTGTGGGCCCCACTCAGCTAAACCCTGACAGTTCTGCTCCCTGCCCCAGGATTGGAAATCCTTTGATTTTATTCTTCACTAGAATAACAATGGCCAAAGAAAAAGTATCTCTTGCAAATGAAGCAGAAACATTTAAAATGCCATTTCTTCCTCAGCAAAGGCTTCTCTGGTTGAATGCCCTCTATAACTCCATGCACTTATTGCATTGCTGAACTAATTCCCGTTACCTATCCTCATTTATTGCAAACAATAATTTGTCTTAAACACCTGCATGAGAGCACGGGGAGAAGAAGTTATGTCACATGGGTGCAACTCCTATGGAGATCCCATGTGTATGAGATCATGGACTTACCTTTACAAATTAGCCATACTGGTTCAGAGTCCTGGCTAGTCAGGACTGGTATCCTGCTTCTAAAAATGATTCAGAGGAAGGGAAAAGAAAAAACTATCCAAAACTCCCATAATGCCCAGAACTAATCTGTTGTTAGTACTTGTATAATTGTTAAGCACTGTACAAAGATATAAAAAGAGACTGTCCCTGAGAGAAGAGCTATCAGTCTATGCTCCATCCGTATTATTTATGGTCAGAGGTGAAAGTAAGCCCGTACGGTCCAGTTTGCTCTTGCCAGTACGCCGTGCCGAACTGGAGCCCCAGGGCCCCGGCAGCTGGGCTCGGGTGGGGAATTTAAAGGGCCTGGGGCTCCCCACAGCGGCCGGAGCCCCGGGCCCTTTAAATCACCACCGGAGCCCTGCCGCCGCTACCCCACTGTGGCAGGAGCACCGGGCCCTTTAAATCCCCACCCGAGCCCTGCCGCCCCGGTGTAGCGGCGGCAGGGCTCCCGCGGTGATTTAAAGGGCTTGGAGCTCCGCAGTGGCCGGAGCCCCGGGCTCTTTAATTCGCCCCGAGCTCCGGGGCTCCCAGCCGCCTCTGCAACTGGTAGCTTCAGGGTGATTTAAAGGCCCTGGGGCTCTCAGCCACAGCCAGAGCCCCAGGCCCTTTAAATCTTGAAAGGCCCCGCCTCTTCCAGTTGAGGCCATGCCTCTTCCAGTTGAGGCCACTCCCCCGCTCAGAACTCCGGCATACCGGTAAGTCCTTTAAGTTACTTTCACCTCTGTTTATGGTACATGTTACAAAGGGGGAAGAGGACTCTTTGGTGTTCATCAGATTGGTGGCCAACCAAAGCTATTCAAAATTGTGAGTCAGGTCCCCAAATAATAGGAGGTTGGCTTAAAAATCATGTGCTTTAAAAGATAAGATTTTGATTCATTTATTTGCCTTCTTAGGCTTTAAAGTTCTTGTTTTCAAGCTATTCTGTGCAACCATGAGTACTAGAAACTTACTTTTTTTTAAATGAAAGCTAATATTCTCACAAAATAACATGACTCCAGGAGCTAGGGCTTTACAAATAAAACAACACATATTGCAAGACTCACTATAAAAGAGTTGGCAATACTGCAGCTTACCTCTCAAAATATGAGATTTCATTGTCCCTGTCTTAGCATAAAACTGCAAATCTTGTTACTGGTCATAAAGTTACCTGGCCTCTTTTTAGATCCAACTTTTGGGCCTGTCACCACTGGAGCTTTATGCCAGTGCAGCTCCACTGAAATCAGTGGAGTTACACATGCATAAAACTGAACTAACACAGTGAAGAATTAGGCCCAAGCTATTAAAAGCCACAACCCAGCGTTTTCTTTTGGATTGACCCGTATCTAGAAAGAGAACTAATGCTCTGTTATTTCCCTAAATTAGGGATGAAGATGAGTTCTCATAAAGCACTATTGCAGGCAAAGAACTCCTTACAGAGAAGGGAAAACATCATTTTTTTTATTTTAGAAGTGTTGGCCAACCCATATTTACAGGTGGTACTGAGTGCCCCTTGCTTAATAAAGGGATGTGAAATCGTTCCAATTTGTAAGAGTGCCAAGACCTTATCTGTGTTGGAGATGTTGTTTGTCAAATTTCATTGAGGGATTTTCACTTAACAGAAAATCCCTCAATGAAAAAATTTTCAGTGCCACCAAACCTTTTATTCACTAATGTTGTACAATTGTGCCCATTTAATATCAATTGTCATTAAGTGATTTTTCCATTTGACGTCAATTGAAAATCACCTATTTCCTGCTCCAAACAACAATTAATGTCCATTAGCATTTTGCGGACGATACCAAGCTGGGAGGGTTACAAGTGCTTTGGAGGATAGGATTAAAATTCAAAATGATCTAGACAAACTGGAGAAATGGTCTGAAGTAAATAGGATGAAATTCAATAAGGACAAATGCAAAGTATTCTGCTTAGAAAGGAACAATCAGTTGCACACATACAAAATGGGAAATGACTGCCTAGGCAGGAGTACTGCGGAAAGGTATCTGGGGGTCACAGTGGACTACAAGCTAAATGTGAGTCAACAGTGTAACACTGTTGCAAAAAAAGCAAACATCATTCTGGGATATATTAGCAGGAGTTTTGTAAGCAAGACATGAGAAGTAATTCTTCTGCTCTACTCCATGCTAATTAGGCCTTTACTGGAATATTGTGTCCAGTTCTGGGCGCCACATTTCAGGAAAGATGTGGACAAATTGGAGAAAGTCCAGAGAAGAGCAACAAACATTATTAAAGGTCTAGAAAACATGACCTATGAGGAAAGATTGAAAAAAATTAGGTTTGTTTAGTCTGGAAAAGAGAAGACTGAGAGGTGACATAAAAACAGTTTTCAAGTACGTAAAAGGTTGTTACAAGGAGGAGGGAGAAGAATTGTTCTTCTTAACCTCTGAGGGTAGGACAAGAAGCAATGGGCTTAAATTGCAGCAAGGGAGGTTTAGGTTGGACATTAGGAAAAACTTCCTAACTGTCAGGGTGGTTAAGCACTGGAATTAATTGCCTAGGGAGGTAGTGGAATCTCCATCATTGGAGATTTTTAAGAGCAGGTTAGACAAACATCTCTCAGGAATGGTCTAATACTTAGTCCTGCCTTGAGTGCAGGGGACTGGACAAGATGACCTCTCGAGGCCCCTTCCAGTCCTAGATTCTATGATTATTGTATGCAGAACCATGTGGTGCTACAGGTTTTTCAATTTTCCACTTAACTTCACTATATAATTTTTTTCTAGTGTCATGGTTTTCAGCTCTGTGAAACAAGGACTTGGGTGGGCTGCAGTGGTGATTTCATTTTTTGCTGTTAAAGAATTGAAAGCGCTCAAATATTGCAGTGGTGGAGGCCATAAAAGTAAGTACTTAGACAGATGGAAAAGAAATGCCTCTGCTCTGATTATTTCTATTTTAACTTGAAGAAGGTCAGTTCACTGATCAGAAAATCCAAGATAAGGCCATGTTACATTGAAATGCACGGTAAGGCCCTGTTTACACTACAAATATAACATGACTACAATGCTCTTGTTCCTTAACCAGGCTACACACTTGGGGGCCCAATGCTAATTACTATTAACGTCAATGAGATTCCTTACAGTAGTAAATTCTGTGCCCTCAAGTAAACGCCTGCAGGATCAAGATCGGAGCTTGAATTTGCAGAGATGACTAAACCTAAATGGTGTTTTGAAATGGAGCTAAAGGCTTGGTTTGACCAAGCCTTAGTCTGACTTGCGCAAGGCAGGGATAAGGGCAGGAACTAGAACCAGTTGAAACTTTTCCATCCAAACATTTTTTGATAGAAAATTGGTTTTTCGATTAAATGGCAATTTTCACTAAAAATGTCCTTTTTTGTCTATTTGGAGATGTTGTTTGTCAAAAACAAAAAGAGCTGGGGTTTCATTTCATCAATGCAAAGGAAAGCATTTGAATTTTTGCTAAAATGTTTCAGAGAAAAAAATTCTTTTCCTAACCAGCTGCAGCATTTCATGTGGGGTTGTGCTACTCATAGCTGCCTCGTCTCCCCAGCTCTGTGCAGTGTAACACACGCCAGCCTATGCAGGGCAAGTTCTGATGCAGCAGTACCAGTGTACTGCAGACTGTGGTCCTTATACTTCTGGGAGAATTTCACCCGCAGTGACTAAAACAGTGTAAACATCTTGCTTCAAAAAAAATTTTTTAAACAAAATGACAAAACTGCAGACCCTGTCTTCATTCTGGTGGCGAAAGTCCAAAAGCACAATCTCTGTAAACAGAGTTGAACTTATTTTTTTGGTGATAAAGCTCTTTGAGCTCCTTTTCAAATAAACATGTACAGCTTTAAATGAATAAATCATGCAAATACATGTTAATATATACATAAATTAACACAACATAATAAGGAAACCGAAGAAACAAGATTACAAATTTTCTGCACCTCCAAAATATGTGAGTGATATTTGCTTTAGAAAGAACAAATTCATTTAGAGGAAGAGCTTATCCAGAGCCAAACAAACACGAATCACCAGTGAAAGTTAATTTTATGTTCTGCAAAGAAGGAAGATGTGCTTCCCACTACAATAGGCAAAATCCAATTAAATTAGGCAAATTTTAAAACATAGAAACAAAATTTAGTTTAGTAAATAAAGTCTAAGGGCCAAATGCTCATCTTATTTGCACCTGCATAACTCTGCTGAGAGAGCTGGAGTAAAGGTAACTGACAAGAGATTTTGCCCCAAAGAAAAAAGTTTTCAAGTAGATTTTACACAGAAATGAGACCTTTCTATTTTTTTGGTCCTTTGGATTGATTTGAAAGCATTTAAACTAAGGAATGTTAACTCTCATGCCTGAGATACTCGGGGATAGCTGTTAGAAATACATGCTTTTGTTACACATTCTCAATGCTCAGTGTTGTACACTGGGTGGAGATTTTCAAAAGTCTAACTCAGCACCCATTGAGATCAATGGTATTGACTTGAGTGGATGCAGAGGTCAGCGAATACTTTGTGCTTTTGAAAATCCTGCCCAATCCTGCTGGTATAATTGCAAAGGTCACAGCCTCATTGATTTTAAGACCAAAAGGGGACATTATGATTATCTAATGTGACCTCCTGCATAACACAGGCCACAGAACCTCACCCAAGAATTTCTCCATGAAGCCAAGTTCTAATATAGAAGTATGACATATAATATTTCTGTAAAGTATTACAGTAAATGATCACATAACTGATAAGCTATGATACTCCTGTTGTTATTACATCCTGATGAGTTAGCTATATGTACCCTGTGAATTTTGACAAAGAACAGAGCACCCAGTTCTCGCCAGGTGCTAATTCTAGGGTCCAATCCAGTGCTTAATTTGTAATGGAAGAGGTGCCAGGGCTCAAAGAATTTTTTTGCATTCATAACTGATGCAGCAAGCCCAGAGGTGCCGGGGCTATGCACTGCCAAGCCCAAAAGGTGCTAGAGCACAGCTCTGGCAAGCCCTGGCACAAATTAAGCACTGGTCCAATCCTCCTGCCTCTCTAAACACATGCTTTCTGTTGCTTGGATTCTAGAGCCCTTTGGTGACAGGCGTCAGATAGAATAACAAAGGATGCTGGACAGTCATGAAAGATTCAATAAAAAACATAACTTAAGTCAACTGGCCACATTGTGTGCTTTCACCCCATGCAATCCCACTGAGTGCAGTGCAAAATTTGGCCATAACATTTCTTGATAATCTCGTGAGTTTGGAAAAGTTTGAACCTGGCAAGCAGAGTCTAAAGTAAGGATGTCTATCAGGTGTAGCTAAAGCTGTCTGTCTAATGCATTTACAAGGCTCTCATGACCTAGGTGCCACGACTGACTCCATATACTAATCAGTCTTGCTATATGGCCTCAGAACATAATTCTCCCTGTTACTCCTTAATCTCAGTGTTTATCCAGGAAGACCCATAGATTCATAGATTCATATGAATGAATCACACCAGTGCCAAATACAGAGGTTAAATATCCTCTCTACTCCAAGATTCCCGTTTATGCATTCCAGGATTACATTGGCTCTTTTGGCCACAGTGTTACACTATAAACTCATGGTCAACTGATTATCCACGATGACCCTCAAATGTTTTCACAGGAGAGAATGCACTATCTTTTAAGTATGACCTACATTCTTTGTTCCGAGATGTATACATTTAGCTGTATTAAAATGAGTATTTTTTGCTTGCGTCCATTTTACCAAACAATCCAGATCACTCTGTATCAATGACCTGTCCTCTTCATTATCTTCCACTCCCCCAATTTTTGTAGCATCTGCAAACTTTATCAGTGACGATATATTTTCTTCCAGGTCATTGATAAAAATGTTAAATAGCATAGGGCCAAGAACTGATCCTTCTTTAGTAGCTTCTGTTTCACGTCCTCCAGAGATACTATCTATGGGACCTTCCCTTCAGTTGAGAGAGAAACAGTATGGTTTTTTGGTTTGCAACTGTCTCATCATGTACACTGCTGTTCACTAAGAATTGAGTATGCTGGTTTCAACTAAATGTCAGACTCCAAGCTATTATCATACTGTTATATATTGCTACTTCAGAGTCCAATCCTGCTCCCAAATGAACTAAATGGCAAAACACCTATTAACTTCCAAGTTACAGCATCAGATTCTGGTCCTCAAAGCAATAAGCCATGAGGTTTATGATTCTCTGGTGCTCATATGTGTTGGTTAAGGATAAGCCTAGAAAATATAACCTTGCATTGCTTTACCCTCCAAGCCACCCAGCTTCCACCCATTTCGCCTATTAGCCAAAGCTAATTTTGACAGGTCAGAAATGTTAAAATATATTTCTCCTGTAATACAAGGACTATACAATTTCCTGACAGATTTCAGTGCTGAACTGTCAACAACAATATTGCTACAATAGAGCTACAAAGTTAACAGTGCATTTTGTGATTTCTGGAGATGTCAGTAGTTATTACAAATGACTTTCCAGTTAATTACCTGTTTTGGAAATTAAGGCGATTGGGGGTTCACAGCTGCTCCAATAAGTAGCTTCAGTGCCCGCCTCATCCCACTGAGTATGATAAATAATAGATTCTCTGCCACCCAGACTACCAGACAGGGGTTCTGTCCAACCCCCTGGAGAGCTGGCTTTGTCTGCCATGTGTTATGGGCAATATTAATGATAAAAGTAGAAATTAGATGGTGGTTAATCTTGCTTCTCTGGGTCTGTGTGGTTTGCTGGACAACTGTCAAAAAAATTACCTCAGCAAATTGCATGTGCATCAGGATACAGCACAGGGAATATTCTCAGGCAATGATTTTAGGAAAACTGAGCATTGGGTGTGCTCTTAAACGAGAGGCTGAATGACACAGAAGAGCAAAGACTTTATTTTTTCCCTTATAAAAGCAAATATTACACTACAGTTAGGCCACAGTCAAGGAGTGAAATCATAGTGCTCTAGGTTTTTAGTTTGCTGCCTATTACTACTTAGACTATTTAGCTTCCATATCATAATGAGATACTCTGTTATAATGACTATCCTCCCAGTATAATAAATAATACTATAATGTACAGCAGCAATGGCCCTGAACTCTGCATCTCTCGTGAGATGGAGAGGGCCTGATTGTCATCTCACTTACATAGGTGTAAAGTAGGAGTAACTCCAGTGAAGTCACTAGAGTTGCACGATGGTGAAAAATCAGCATGACTGAGATCAGACTCAGTCGCATAGTTTGAGCCATTGCAGTACAAGTCAATAACAATGTACAACACCACTGGAAGTTTTGTCTGACGGAGGACTATGGGACAGATCCCCAAATAAGCTCTTTCTACTTCTAAATCAGATTTGTTTCAATCTCTACAGTAATTTAAATTGACCCTGCCCAGTTCTGATTTCCCACTGTACATTTAAAAAAATATATAATTATAACATGAAAATCATACTAGATAACATCAAAATCACATTAGAATGTCATAAAGAAATCTTCTAGTTGCAGATTCCATTCCCACCATATGAGGAGAGGTGGTGCAGCTACCATCAATCAGCCTGTATGTTTTACGCTTCACACCACATACATTATACAGTTCCTTACAAAAAAAATTCCATTTACGGCTGGTGAAGCCACTCACTCTTTGTACGCCTGCTTCCCATAATGCCCAGGACGGGCACCAATGGAATGGAAATATAAGGCTAGACATATGTCTCACTCCATAGTAGAACTGTGCAACTTCTTACCTAGACAGTAGTTTGTCAGCGGTTGTTCCCAGGGCTGCTCACCTTACCCACGTGAACAGTCACACTGATGTCAACGGGATTCAGTGAGGGGAGAAGGTTTTGGCTCCTGGATGTTTTGCAAAGAATAAGAACAAATTAAATTAACATCAATCTGCGAACTGCGGGTTGTTGTTAATCCTTCACAAGAGTTCAACAGGAGGAGCAATGGGAATTTGTGCCTTTACTCAGCTGAATTTTTTTTTAAATTGTCAATGACTCACAGGAACCAGAACAAAAGCCAGTGCCATGCTTGGGAGACAGGTAGCTGAGAAAACTAAACCGCTCACCTAAGGACTGTTACTGGTCTATTCTATGATCCCTTGAAAGGGGTGAGGGATAGCTCAGTGGTTTGAGCATTGGCCTGCTACACCCAGGGTTGTGAGTTCAATCTTTAAAGGGATGATTTGGGGATTGGTCCTGCCTTGAGCATGGGGTTAGACTAGATGACCTCCTGAGGTCCCATCCAACCCTGATATTCTATTCTATGGTGTTGGTGAGGTTCTTTCCATTTCCTTCCCTTGGGGCTTTTCCAAGTTTTCTCCTCTCCTCTGTAATGCCTGCATATCTGGTGGTAGGGTCAATGGCTTAGCACAACTGTCACAACCACTCCATTTACAATGACCTTAACCACACAGCTAATGACTTGAAAATTTAGCATACGTCTCTAGCCTTATACAAAAGATAGCTTTGTATTTTATTACTGAAAAGCAACTATCAGCTCAGTTGTAATGAACACACTGAGAACCTTATGTACACTGCATCTTTCACTCTGAAGAGGCAAGACTTGGGTAGTGTGGGATTTGTGCTCCTAAAGCCCTTTGGTTGTTTAGAAAATCTGCCCCTCAAGCCTCAGAGACTATATAAACATAATCTCTTAAAAATAAAGAATCTGGGATAACTAAAAATGTGCTATAAACAAAGCCACTTTGTTGATACAAAGGCTCAGCATAAATTTCCTCGTAGAAAACAGGCTTGTTGCTGGAAACTGTTCAGGAACAATTACCGTTTATTTTATTATGGGACAAGGTTAAAGGGTTGTACCTTTTAAATAATGCTCTGCTTGTTACCCTGAAATCTGTTCATTAATTTTCATTAGATAGATCTATCCTTGCGCCCTTCACTGGTAAGATCCAAAATTTCCATTTTTGCTTTAATTTCACAACATAAGAACTTTAGCAAGGTTGACAACTTTGGTCTCTAAGACCGTAAATATTTATCTATTCAAAGGCAGTATTTATCTTACAAAAGCACACATACCAGTTTTGCCTCTGACAAGTGTCTTGTTTATTTATTACTCTAATAACAAATAGACTGTCATCCCTGCTGGGCCTCACAGATGAACTAAATCTGCTGACACAACTGATTGGGAGCGGCTGCAAATTATTTTATTAAAAAATGTGCAATAGCAGATTCGTGTTAGGGGAAAAAATGCTGAAATCATTATTTCTGATAGTGACCTATATATTCTGGAGTAACAATGTTCAGAGAAGCTACAGATGCTTTTGTAACCCGTGTGCTTATACTGCAGTATTTGGTCTTTGTTTTGTCCAAGGAGGGGAGAGAAGCAGTGGGGAGGAGACATGGATCTTTTGTTGTTGTTGTTGAATCCTCTATGTCTTTGTATACGTGCAGAGACTAAAGCAGGGCAACTTAGATAAAAGGGCCTGGAGGTAGAAGAAAGGAGTGGTGGGTGGGCAACAGCTGTCTCTGAAGCTAGGCAGAGAGTTTCCATTAAGGGCAAACAGTCCAGCAGGTTGCACACATCTACCATCTGAGAGCTGAGCCAATCAGACCTCACTGGGGAAAAGGTTATAAATAGGAGTTGAAGACTCAGACAGCCCTGTGGATTTAGCTGCTGAACAATGTAGGACTAAGATGTGTCTGCTGTGAGGGCTGCATCTCAAAGCCTGTGCCACTTTAGATCCAGGCTACAAACTCGCTATCTCAGTGGAAGCTGGGGAGACCAGATACTCAACACAGTATTAACAACAAGATGAAGGAACGTAAGCCAAAATAGGGAAAGAACAGGTTAAAGCTGTGTTCAATTGGCAGGGCCTGATAGAATTCATCCCATGGTACTTAAGGAACTAGCTGAAACAATCTTGGACTTGTGAGCAATTATCTCACGGAGAACGGGTGAGGTCCCAGAGGACTGGAGTAGGCAAACATAGTACCTATCTTTAAAAGGAAACAAAGGGGACCTGCAGTATTATAGACTAGTCGGCCTAACTTCAATACCTGGAAAGATACTGAAACAAATTATTAAACAATCAATTTTAAGCACCTACAGGATGATAGTGTTATAAGGAATAGCCACCATGGATTTGTCAAGAACAAATTGTGCAAAATCAACCTAAGTTCCTTCTTTGACAGTGGATGAGGGGCAACCAATACATGTGATATAGCTTGATTTTAGTATGATTTTGATACAGTCCCACATGATGCTTTCATAAGCAAACTAGAGAAATGCAGTCTAGATTAAATTACTTTAAGGAGGGTGCACAACTGGTTGAAAAACTGTACTCAAAGAATAGTTATCAATGGTTTGCTGTCAAACTGGGAGGGTGTATCTAGTGAGGTTCTGTAGGGATCAGTCCTGTGTCTAATACTAGTCAATATTTTCATTATTGACTTGGATAATGGAGTGGAGAGTATGCTTATAGTATTTGCAGATGACACCAAGCTGAGAGGGGTTGCAAGCACTTTGGAGGACAGGATTAGAATTCAGAAACAACCTTCACAAATTGGAGAACTGGTCTGAATTCAACAAGATGGAATTCAATAAAGATAAGTGCAAAATACTTCACTTAGGAAGGAAAAAATATCAAACGCACAACTACAAAATGGGGAATAAGTGGGTAGTGGGTAGTACTGCTGAAAAGGATCTGGAGGTTTTAAATGGATCACAAATTGCATATGAGCCAACACTGTGATGTAGTTGCAAAAAAGACTAATATTCGGCAGTGTATTAACAGGAATGTCGTAAGACATGGGAGGTAATTGTCCCACTCTACTCAGCACTGGAGAGGCCTCAGCTGGAGTACTGTGTCCAATTCTGGGTGCCATACTTTAAGAAAGATGACAAATTGGAGTGAATCCAGAGGAGAGCAACAAAAATGATAAAAGGTTTAGAAAACCTGACCCATGAGGAAAGGCCAAAAAAACTGGGCATGTTTAGTCTTGAGAAAAGAAAACTGAGGGGGGAACCTGAAAATAATCTTTAGATATATTCAGCACTGTTTTAATTAGGACTGTGATCAATTGTTCTCCATATCCTCTGAAGGTAGGACAAGAAGTAATGGGCTTAATCTGCAGCAAGAAAGATGTAGATTAGATATTAGGAAAATCTTTCTAATTATAAGGGTAGTTAAGCTCTGGAATAGGCTTCTAAGGGAGATTGTGGAATCTGCATCACTGGAGGTTTTTTAAGAACAGGTTGGACAAACACCTGTCAGGGATGATGTAGGTTTACTCGATCCTGCCTCAGCGCAGGGGACTGGACTAGATGACCTCTCAAGGACCATTCCAGCCCTACATTTCTAATTCAACGAGAGAGCCAATTATTGATCCTGGGACTAGAAATGGTGCTGGCCATGAAGATCTTTAGATTGTTTTTGCTGCGAAGATTCTGAGGAGTTTGGAGGGAACTGTGAGGCTGCTAGTCTCCTCCGATTCTGAGCAGGGCTCCCCAGGGAGATGGGGGGGTGGCAAAAGGGGCAGTTTGCCCCAGGTTCCCCATGTGAGTGGGGACCCCAACCTGAGTGGTGTGTGCTAGTGCACAGGGTCGCAGCACCACTCAAGTTTGGCCTGGCTGCCCCTCCAGAGTTTGGCCTGGCTGCCCCTCCAGAGTTTGGCCTAGCTGCCCCCCTGTGCACCAGGTCGCAACATTGCTCACTCAGATTTGGACCAAATTTCTAAACAAAGTATTTTTGAACTGAAAAGTCAAAATGCTGCATTTTGCAAATGCTGAAACAAGACATTTTGTGGCGGCAGTTCCCACACAAGCAATTCGGCAAAACCAACACAAATTCCTGCTGTCGCTGAATCTGCAGATGGAATAATACATGCCCAGGCGTGACAGCGAGTTCTTGGAACTAGATGCGTTTACTCACCTCGTCAGACCCTCCTGGTCAGATGGTCTTTTCAAGAGCCTTACACTGCCTGATGTTCTGTGCTGGAATGAACTTCTTGGTCTTTACATTTGATTTAAGCAACTGATCAGTCAAATCCTGCTCACGCTGCACATTGAGTAGCCCTGGACTAAGTTGTGGTTTGGACCCCCCCTCGACTTCTCCCCACACACACACACACACACACACACAGCATGGGCGGCAGGGAGAATCTTTTTTATATACCTGCAGGAGCTACTCAGTCTTTGGGCCGGGGCAACAAATGCTACACAGCTGTTTACTCCCTACATGGAGGAGGTGGGTGGGTAACTGGACGGCGCCATGGTGCTGAGCCAACTTGGGGAGGGTCATCGTTTGCTGCTGGCATAGGCTGACAACAAATTACTATCCCCTCCCCACTGCCCCACGCAGAGCTAAAGGGAAGTGGGCAGAGAATTGCACCTCCCAGGCATGCCTCGGACTCACGATGGCTTCCTGGCATTGGGCAGTTTCTACTCAGGGCTCTGCCTAAAGGCACCATCTAACCATTAACTTCAGTAGAAGTGCTCTTGTGAGTAAGGTGTGGAATTTACTTGCACGTAAGGGACCAGCACAAGCCCTATGTGCCACTTAGAGCCATACATCAGACTACATGGATCTTGGGCTGGCCCCCTGCACACAGAAGAATTTCACCTATAGTGAGCAGGAACTTTCCCAAATTTTTATACTCTACTATATAGGTTTTTATCCTGTTCGCATCACTGCAGTATCTATTGTAGTCACTCGGCCATTTGTTTGCGACATTTCCAAGCAAAACTCTCCATAATACTCGAAGAAGAAATTCAGTTTCTTAGCATGTCAAAAAACCATCTTCTCCACATACTTTATATTATAACCATTTATTCTGCAATGTAATTACATGTTGGCACAGACTCTGATTAGGGCTTTAAACAGGAACTAACAGCAGCTATGTTGAATATGTTTATCTGATGATGCACAATACCATTGATTGGATGTAGATTATATCCAACATTAACTCCAGCTATATAAAAATATCACAAAGGAAACTATCCCATGGCATAAAATACTTTTAATTGCATGGAGGATCAGTACATGTTGTGACTTTGCTTAAAAAAAAAAATCTGGTTAGACAATAGAAGTCATGGGCTGCAGAAGAATCATTAATCCAAGTAATTATTAAGCAGTGTTTATTTTTCCTCACAAATGCTTGCAATTACTTGGTTCTGACCCATGTTGTAGTGCAGGGTTAAAAGTGCTGAAAGAAATACCAGGGCATTGTCCAAGGATGCAATTTATTAGCTCCTATTAGGGCTCATAACCCTTATTTCACTACAAAGCTCTCGCACCAGCCACAGGTCGACTGTAGAGGTCTCATATTTTTTGCCCGAGTCTGCAATGCCCCATGAGAGCCACGTTTATACTACAGATTACACCTGCCTACCTAAGGTCCCCATTCCTGAGCACCTCAGCTCTTTAATGTATTTATCCTCTCAACACCTCTGGGAGGTAGGGAAGTATCCCCATTTTACAGACAGGGGAACTGTGGCTAAGGCCCAGATCGTCAAGGGTGCAGAGGCATTGCTATGCTTAGTGTTGCAACACGTATCCCCTAGCCCTGAGCTGGACGCCAAGGATGCACATACAATGCATGGGGCACATTAGGCACCTAAGAAAAGGACCCTCAGAAGCCAGCAAGCTGAGCAGGGAGAGCCTCCTAAACTAGCCAGGAGTGAAATATCAAGGAGAGAAGACGGGCTTAATGCCTAAACAGCTGACTTGGCACTCCTGGCTGACAGGCCAAGGTGCCTCCCTCTGCTTGGCCTCCTTAGCCGCCAACCTGCTGGCAGAGTTGGGCACCTAAAACAGGTCAGCTGCTTAGATAGCCCGTCCGCCAGCAACCAAAACCAAAACTCTTTAATCTGGGCCTGAATTAACTACTCCTAATTACCTCCATATGTGGATGCTTTTATTCCAGAATCCGAGGGCCTGACTCCAGATTAAGATCATTCAGAATAAGGCACGATTATTCCAGAAAAAGAGCATCCATATGTGGAGTTAATCAAGAATAACTCCCCCTGTAGAGAAACCCGTACAGTCGCGAGCCCTGCACATGCAATTGGAATTCCCTCACCTAGTTTGAGACACCTGTTTTAGGGCCTTCGGGGCTTCAGAGAGAGCTTGGGCTCTGAGCAGCTCATTAGCTATGGGGCAGCCTCAGGGCTGAGGTAGCCTTGCAACTGCTGACTGGTGGAAATATAGGCATATTGATGATTTAGGAATCTACAGGGTTAGATGGCAGCTGAGCGGCAGTGTAGGCAGTCAGTGGTGCCTGAATGAGTGGACGGGAGGCACGTAAGTACCTGTGAGGATCTGAGCCTGAGTGTATAACTCAGTTACAAATATTTATTCCAGGGTTAACGTTGCTCTACATGTCCCATAGGGTGTGGTTCCCAGCACAAGTAGACAGACTTGCACTAGTTCAGCTCAAGCTAGCGAGCTGAAAATAGCAGTGTGGATGTTGTGGTTCAGGCTAGCCGCCTGAGTTTGGACCCTAAGGTCAGGCAGACTTGGTCGCGGGTGGCTAGATAATTTTGGTTATCAACCACATACACATTCCTTCGAACCTGGCTATCACAGCCAAGCAATCTAACCATACCACCAAGAAAGGCAACTGGGCCAGGCTGTATGTTCACCACTCCTTCCCTAGTGTCATTTCAGCCCCAGGGGAAGTCTCACAGCATGCTCAGCCGTTACTGTGACGATTCATCCTTGGGTTTGAATTGTGTTTGGATGCTAAGGCCCTCTTCACTGCACACAGACGCATAGTGCCATTTTTACAAAGCCTGTTTAATAACAATGCAAATGGCACTGCAAGATCACTAGTTTGTTAGGCAACTTAGATATCACAGCGCAAGCCACCTGTGAAATACCATCAATTAGATTAGAAGAGATACAACAATCTGGCTAGGCCTGTGTGAATGGCGGCCTCGCCATATTAACCGCACGTTTGACAACAGGTGGGCTGGTGAAACTCCCACGAGGCACTGGGAACGCCCTGAAGTCCCCCTGTATTATTCTGTCCAGTGACACCACACAGTAGCTATTCAGCCTGGCTTTTAAGAACCAGAACCAGATGTTTTCAATGGGTGAGAAGACGGAAGGGTTTAGCACCGGACTGCTGCTTTCATTGCACATACATTCTATCCTGTCAGCTCAGGCTGCGAAATTTCAGCCGAAGAAGCAACGTTCTCTCTTATCCAAAAGTTTGTTTTGCTGCTTAGGTACGGTAAGAAATTGAAGGTGTTTCACTTTTACGCCTTTTAAATACAGGTCTTCCATTTAAAAGTGCTTGGGGGCAAGGGAGGAAAACACAACTAATTTGTGACACAGTTACAAAGTGCAATTAAGGTCAGTTAGGGTACGTCTACACTGCAATAAAAAAAAACCTGGCACCAGGTCTCAGAGCCTGGGTCAATTGACTTGGGCTCGTGGGGCTCAGGCTGCAGGGTTAAAAATTGCAGTGTAGAAATTCGGGCTCAGGCTGGAGCCCAGGCTCCAAGACCCACCCCTCCCTTGGGTGGTTTCAGAGCCCAGGCTCTGGCCTGAGCATAGTCATCTACATTGCAATTTTTAGCCCTGCAGCCCAAGCCCTGCAAGACAGAGTCAGCTGACCTGGGTCAGCCACAGCTGTGCCACGGGTCTTTAATTGGAGTGCAGATGTACCCTTGGAATCGATATGTATTGTAGTGCCGGAAACTACTGTCACAATACAGGAAGGCCTTGCCTATGGGCAACTCCATTTGCATCATGTTCTCTACAGAGGACATCATCAGATTACTGCGACAAAGGGAATAGTGAGGAATAAGTTCCAAGCCTCTAATGAAACTATGTCCATTTCATTATTTTATTTTTATTATGAATGGTGAGTAGGCAGCTGAGAGGAAGACAAGACTTTTTTCCAGCTAGAAAAGGTTTAAAGTTGAAATTTGACTATTGTTAAAGGTTACGATTTCCATTGAAAGCATGGTGTCCATGCCTAGTGATATGGTCAATGGACCAGAAGGGAATGATTTTCATTGAGCTTTACTGAAGGACAAAGAAGTGCTTTAGAAAAGACATTTTTTAAATGTATATCTCATGGAAGGTAATAAAATATTAAATTCACAGCTGAGGGATGGAGGACCTTGGTACGCGTTCCAAGACTAGCTCCAGTGTAGGTGATTATGAATAGGCCCTCTGCAAGGTTTCTAACTGTCATAAAGATAGCAAGCATGGATAGGCAGGGGCAGCAGTGAAGAGAATCAGCAGTAGGCTATTAATAAGTAAGAGAGAAGAGACTGATATAATGCCCAGCGCAGGACGAGCTAACAGTGCCATCATGTGTACTTTATTACCCTGTTGATACAAGCCTTTGTTTAGACATTGAAAGATGACAATCGCATGGTTCATAATCATAGAGCAGACAATGGCAGAGTTTTTTTTCAAGTGGCAATTGAAGGTCATTTAAATCTCGTGAAGTGGGAAGGTCAAAAGTCAGTCACTGAATTCTTGATATATACTAGTTCTCTATACTTTTTCATGTATGATTTCATGCTTGTCTAACAAGCATTAACCAAACTACTCAAAACACCGTCTTTAAGGACTATCCTCGGTATTGCACTGGACTGTAGACTTTTTGCAGACCGATTTCTGACTGAGAGAAAATTCAAATCTGAGAGGATCAGCTCTCCAAAGGCTATTTGGCCTCTCTTTCCAACTCTTACAGTGAATGTAACTGAAATGAGGTCGACGTTTTTTTTCCTGGTAACAGGTTGACTCAGTTTTGATTAACTTATATATCATGAACCAGGACACTGTTCTGCTAGTTGCTGTATTGTTTGTACCCAGATTTTACTTAGTTACTGCAGTTAGCTCATAGCTTAAAGAATCAAATTGATTTCATTGTGGGTGAAGAAGGCAGTTTCAAATAGAGTCTTATAGTTCAGTTGAAAGCTGAATGTCAAACCAATTGTTCTTCCATGCCTTTATCTTCATTTATCAGTCATGGACTTTTTGAACTTTCCATCTTCTTCCCTGATTCTCAGGATAGGTTTCTTCAGCTGACTGCATAATCAGAACTTTAATAAAGACCCTAGGTAATCTGTATGCAGAGTGTCAAGTTATAACATGTCCTGAGGTTCACTCCTTGAACCAAGTGCATCAAACAGAAGCTGCAGTCAATAGTCTATAATATTAGTCATCAATGGCTAAAATATGTTCAGTGTAGAGCATGGAATCTAGAAAATATTCTGTCTGACAAGAATACTGGCATACTGATTGCAACTGCTCACAAATGAATAGATTACACAAAATATAGAGAATTAGAGGCAGATATACCAATCTCAGAGGAATTTTAGAAAGCTGCAAGAGAAAACAGTATTATGTGTGAATTAATTACCTGACCTCATATCACAGTCATTTAATTTTATTAAAAGATTGTATAATCATGAGCATAATCACAAATGCAACCTTTAAGAAAAATTTGGTTTGGCCCTTTGTACTCAAGTCACACCTAATATAACTCAGATTTACTTGCTGCTTAATGTAATTCACATACAGAATTCTATAACGCAAAAGTACAAAGCGTGGCGGAACAAACCCAGTTCTAAAAGAGCAGTAACTAATTACAACCAAAGCATTTCATGGAGACTGGTTGAGTCACTGACCATAACTCAGTGTCATGTTACCTGGTAAGATGCAGAAGCACTGAAAATCTTAAGACCAGTGTGACACTTCCTGGGGGTACTCGGGGTTGTCAGCACCTCACTACAACCTGCCCTTAGCATGAGGAAGCCTTGTCTGTACCTGCTGCAGGTCAGCACCTCGACTCAGTCAGCCATTGGCAACACAAGGACTCCCCTCCAGGCTTACACGGGCCCTGCCATCTCTCTATGGGTGAGTGATGGACACACTTCAACAGCGAGCCCTCTGAGGGGCCCCCTAGAGCGTCCAGCCCTATGTCCACTAGACCCACCCCATTCACAGCTTCATTGCTTCCAAAGTAGCAATACAGTCCAGCTTACAAGTTTCACCTCAGATCACTGCTTCGTTTAACACACAGATAGGGTGACCAGATGTCCCGACTTTATAGGGACAGTCCCAATTTTTGGGTCTTTCTCTTATATAGGCTCCTATTATCCCCCAGCCCCGTCCCGATTTTTCATATTTGCTGTCTGGTTGCCCTCCACACAGAGCTTAGATAGGTTTAAAGTGAAAACAAGTAAAAGTTTCTTTCACAGAGTATAGAGATTTGAGCAGTAGCAAGTCAAAGTACTGGAGACAAATGGTTACATGTAAAGTAAAATCCTAACACCCATTCTAGGGCCTAGACTTAATTACCAAGGTACTCTGCTGTCTAATGATGTGCAGCTCACCCAAAGTCTTTGCGGCGTTTTCCAGCCAGGTTGGTTGTGACCCTCCTTTCAGAAGACAGAACGCGCTGACAGCTGTCTCCTGGGTGCAGCTCAGCATCCCCAATTATGCCCCCTAAAACCATTGTCTTTACCTGAAAACAGGGTATCACCCTGGCGCTTTTTGTTTTTTCCTGCCAATCTTCTTGCGTGATTTTGCAAGCTATTCATTAGCATCAGGGTCAGTAATGCAAATAGACTTACACTGTGGGTCACACAATATACAATGACCAGCCAGAGAGAGAAGCATCTACTACTGCCTGCCTGCTGGAATCTGTCTACGACTACAGTACTTAGCCACAAGCCGTAGTAAAGGGCTGTGTGGAATCACACTGCTCTAGGGGCGCACTGGGGGAAATCTTTTTAAAAGCACCAAAAGCCTGTACGCAGATTTCTTGGGAGCGTGTGTAGCAGCCTACTTGAATGGATACATGGTAACGGTCCTTAGAAGTTAAAGGCGAGGCACAGAAAATAGCCATCCAGCAGAAGGGAGTGTAAAAACTCCACAATACCATGTGAGACTCGAGTAGCTATATTGCTGCCTGTAGCTTTCCAGCGAGCCAAGTGTCTCTGGGATATGCATCCTCTGATTGCCACTTAACCTCATCTGTGCCCATAGAGACACTGCTGATAAAAGGAAAGGGTAGATTAAAGCATCTTCACCCTGGTAGTAAATACCAAGGGACATTATGCAATGCAGGAGGCACCATTATATGTAAATTATATGGGATGAGTGTGATATAGGCTTTTCCAGATCATGTTTTGGACCTAATCTTCCTCTTCTTACTCACATGAGCAGTTCTGTTGATTTTGGCCCCTTTGTAATGGTATCACATTAAGTTAGAGAAATGGCATTTTTCAGGCATGTCTGCATGTTTCTAAGGCTAGTGTGAGGGGCTGAAACCTCATTATTCCTTGCTCCAATACAGTATTTATAGCAATTCTTCACCAAGCATTTGTCAGCTCATCTGCTTCTTGGGTAAATCTGCAGGAACATATTGTTTATGCACTAGAGATAACTGTGAGATTCCTTGGTTGTTTTCCATTTAAACAGCATGCTGTGAGTACCTGCATATGCTCAAGTGTTATGGATACTTTGCTCGCGTTAGCCCTCCCACTAGCGGATGTGGGACTTCTTATCTCCTGTGTGCTACCAAGCTGCGCTCCCTTTGCCCCAACATTCAAGGAGTGGGTGGCTGGTGCAGGGAAAGGGTCAGGGTAGGAGTGGGAGACAGAGCTTTTGCACCCACAACTGTGCATGCTGGCCCCATTGCCACTTTGCAGCTGATCAGGGTGAGGATTCCTTTCCCACCAGCCCACACAGAGCTCCAGTTGAGCCCAGCCATCTACACTATGTCCTGTATTGAACCAAGTTCTGTTCACTTACCTTGGTGCTCCTCCCACTGAAATCACTACAGACACTGGCCCAGGAAGGGGGCCGAGTCCCACCAATCAAGCAGGAGCAGAGAGTATCAGTTTGGCCCATTGTTTACATATAGAAAGAATAAATCATATGCATTAAGAGTGGCCCTTATGACTGCTCACCTAAAAGCTGCACAGCAGATTCCAGGGAATTTTCTCATTGCTTTTTGGAACCTGGTGAAAGAGGGGTCTAGGGCACAGGCAATAAAAATGAATCCCTGATTCGTTGTGAGTAAACATTGTGAAAATAGGGGACTAAATGCCTAGTTGGAGAGTTTAATATTTCAAACACTGTGATGAAAAATAGCTGCAACATTGCCTCCTGTAGAGTAGCGGTGGAAATAAATCAGGGGAGTAATTTACTTCAAAGGTCTCTGTGTTTACCTCTCCCTGTCTCCTAACCAATCTTATTGACTGAAACCAGGAACGTAGTCAAGGAAAAAATATCTGCAAAATGCTCAAAATAGTCAAGCGAATATAGAGGCTGATGCATTTGGAATTGGTTTGGTCCTGACAGCCTTGCATTACGCGACAGTTTCAGGTGTTAATTTTCATTTGTGTTTGCATTGCCTGTCACCGTAGGGTCCAAACTCTGCCTGACTGAGGGCCCCATTGGCAGCTTGCCATGAGCCCCTTGGGAACCACAGGCAATTGACATGACTGGAGCAGGCCCCCTTCCGAGTTAATACATAGACCCGGCTTTCCAAGAGCACGGAACCCAGCATGGCTCAAGCTGGCCATGCTGGAAGCTAGAGTTGCTATTAGTGATGGGGGCAGCGACACTGTACAAAGCGGTGGGCTGCAGTTGATTCCTGAGAGGTACTTTGGCCACCCTAGTCCTTGGGGGAGGGATAGCTCAGTGGTTTGAGCATTGGCCTGCTAAACCTAGGGTTGTGAGTTCAATCCTTGAGGGGGCCACTTAAGGATCTGAGGCAAAATCAGTATTTGGGCCTGCTAGTGAAGGCAGGGGGCTGGACTCGATGATGGTCCCTTCCAGTTCTAGGAGAGAGGATATCTCCATTAATTTTTCTTTTTTTTTTTAATCTTTCTTCTCCACAGCCCCTCTCTTTAATCTCCAAAGGCATACTCAACAGAGCGTTAACAAACTGTTAGAGTTTTCCATAGTCAAAGAGCAACAGACCGTTTTAGTCAGAATAACCTTCTTTTCAGACAAAGGAAACAACCCACTAAGAAAGAAAGAACGAAAGTAAAGTCTTCGAGAGTATGCATGTATACACCCAGTTTTGTGTGCTAGAGCGGTCTAGCAAAGTATTCCCCTCCTCAAGAAAAGTTTGGGGAAATAATGTACATTTTTGTTGTAAATTTTCTATGCAATTTTTGCATGTTTAATATTTTCTTTAAAACCCCAGTATTTTTGGTGAAAATGTATTTTTCCCCAAACTTTTTTTTTTTGAGAACTCCCCTTTTTTACTTAAAAAAAAAGGTTAAAAAAAAATCTGGCCAGCTTTAGTATCCATCTTTTTTGGGAGCCTCCCCGCCCACACAAAAGAGCTGCCCCATCACTCCAGGCAGCAGAATCTTTAACGATTTAAAAGTACAGTTCACAGAAACTGAAGCCACAAAATAACTGAAGGATTCTCTAGAGCAACACTGCTGTGATGGTCCCTGCTGAGGTAATACAATCATTTCCATCTCTCACAAGGCAGAATTAAACTCAGTGTATCTCTGCTTTAATTCTCAGGTCAATCACTAATTGTGATGACTGATCCAACATCTAGCAGGTTTTGTTCGTTAACCTTCCCACACCCGGAAATGCACCAAATCTCTCCACCAGCTCTGAACAGTACTTCATTGACAGGCCATGTCATTTAAAAGAGAGTGTTTTTACCTACATTAAGAAACTCACAATTGATGTGAACACTTTTAAGTGCTTTTACACCTCAAAAAGCTGATGCAAAAATGTATCGCTATGTGAAAATATATCGAGTAATGTTTAGAAACAGAACTCAATATGACATCTGTGACTTCTGCTCTGGCAGGACGAATTGCTTTTATATAGCTCCTGGTGAGGGACGGGGGTGAAACCATATACTTTAACTAAGAGTGCCTTTCACGTTCCCTAAAACTAAGTTAAGCCTTCAAATACATTGCTCAGATTCCAGGTCAAGTTTACGCAATTTTCCTATGATCTGAAAATTGCTTTTTGGTTAGAAACCTGTTTTGTTTAAAACATAAATAAAACTCAGTTCTAGCTTTATTCTACTGACTGAGACCTTTTCTAGCATGTAGAGGAAATGATAGAGCTAAGTCTCATGAGGTGTTGCAGTAATTAATGCAAACCATTTAAATCAGTGGTTCTCAAACTTTTGTACTGGTGCCCCTTTTCACAGAGCAAGCCTCTGAGTGCGACCCCTCTAATAAATTTAAAATACTTTTTTATATATTTAACACCATTATAAATGCTGGAGGCAAAGCGGGGTTTGGGGTGGAGGCTGAGAGCTCACAACCCCCCATGTAATACCCTCACGACCCCCTGAGGGGTCCCGACACCCAGTTTGAGAACCCCTGATTTAAATCTGATTCCAAAAGGTAAAGTAAATTACTTTTTCGCTGTTTTACACCTTTTCAATTCCTCAACCCGGGTCAGAGCTGACATCCGGAAGATGAAATGGCACACTGCACACAACCACTCTTAGCACTTGCCTTTCTGGCGATACTACTTGTGACTAGGACGGTACATGAGTCTCATTACTATGTTTACACTATGGTGAATGGAAGCATAATCAAGAGAAGTTGAGCATTTGGTGTGTGGAGAAAGCAGAATGACGTTATTAAAATACAGAGCAAGTGGTGTAATTGGCACCCAGAGCAAGACCGAGTCCAGCATTGTTATTATGAAGATAAAATTCACTGGACAAGTCAGGAGGAAGAAGTCTGAAAAGAGTCTGATTGTAATAAAGTCTTTCAAGAGCACGGGTCACAACACCAACTCTAGTTCTATTCAGCTCTTAACATGGGTCAAGTTCTGGCAGTGCTGCACATAGGGGCTTGCCAGAAAATCAGCGCCCAGCAAGGGGAACGTGGGTGATAGATTGTCTGAGTAATCTTGTCTCCCAATACAAATTGATGGAGAAGCTGCTCTGTAGACCCTTTGTAAGAGGTCGTGTGGAGGACCTTACTGGGGCAGAGCCAACATGTCAAGTAAGTTTCTGTGCATCCAGCCTCTGACCCAGCAATGACACCTACCCACAATGCTTATTCATAGTGCTGGTTAAAAATTATCAGGGGAAAGGAGGGAAGCTGGGTATTGGGCTGCTGCAAGCCACAATAACATGTATGCTTAATGCTGCTTTTGCTGTGAGGGGGGCCAATTTAGGGGCAAGTCAACATTCAGCAAGTATTGGGTCCTACAATTCCATAGTCACTGTCCCTCCACTCACCCAGAGCTAATTAATTGTGGGGCTCCCCAGCTCATGGCAACAGGGGTCTTTTCCACATCTCTGCTGTGGGGGGAGAGAGCACCCCTGAGCCACGCAAGGGATCCCTCACCCGTGTGACGGGTTGGATCACAGAAACCCCTTTGGGAGCTGCCACCCGATGTGCAAAGACTACCCCTGCTTCTGTTTTCCCTGCCAGCTCAGGACTCCAGCACCCTGTCTTGCTGAGCCAGACCCTCCCGTCTGCTCCAACACCGACCCAGGGTCTGAATCACTTGTCCCAAAGCTGCAAGTTTACCTGAAAACAGCTCCCAATGGGGTCTAAACCCAAATAAATCCGTTTTACCCTGCATAAAGCTTATGCAGGGCAAACTCATAAATTGTTCGCCCTCTATAACACTGATAGAGAGATATGCACAGTTGTTTGCTCCCCCAGGTATTAATACATACTCTGAGTAAATTACTAAATAAAAAGTGATTTTATTAAATACAGACAGTAGGATTTAAGTGGTTCCAAGTAGTAACAGACAGAACAAAGTAAGTCACCAAGCAAAATAAAATAAAATGCGCAAATCTATGTCTAATCAAACTAAATTCAGATAATCTCACCCTCAGAGATGCTTCAGTAAGTTTTTCTCAGACTGGACACCCTCCAGGCCTGGGCACAATTCTTTCCCCTGGTACAGCTCTTGTTCCACCTCAGGGGGTAGCTAGGGGATTCTTCATGATGGCTCCTCTCCCTCTCTCTTCTGTTCCACCCCTTTATATATCTTTTGCATAAGGCGGGAACCCTTTGTCCCTCTGGGTTTCCACCCCCCCTCACTGGAAAAGCACCAGGTTAAAGATGGATTCCAGTTTAGGTGACATGATCACATGTCACTGCAAGACTTCATTAGTCACTTGCCAGCACACACATATACAGGAAGACTCACAGGTAAACACAGCCATCTGCAGACGATGGTCCTTGTTAATGGGAGTCATCAAGATTCCAAACCATCATTAATGGCCCACACTTTACATAATTACAATAGGCCCTCAGAGTTATATTTTATATTTCTAGTTTTAGATACAAGAGTGGTACATTTATACAAATCGGATGATCACACTCAGTAGATTATAAGCTTTGTAATGATACCTTACAAGAGACCTTTTGCATGAAGCATATCCCAGTTACGTTATATTCACTTTTTACCATATTTTTCTAAAACTATCCCAGTTACATTATATTCACTTATTATCATGTTTTTATAAAACCATATAGACTGCACAACGTCACAACCCGGTTCTTCATTCAGGATCGGGGAGGGGGGCTATCTACAGTCCCGCCAACCCCTTTCATTCTCCCAGGCAGAGAGCAGTTTTCATCTATGTGGTACCTTTAAAATATTCCTAGGGAAGAATCTCCCACTTACTCACCTAGGCCAGCCCATCCTAGCACATCAGTGCGGGATACAGTAAGAATACTCAGTGTCTCCCCTATGGTCCTTGCATTTAGTTGCACATGGTGGCAATCAGACAGGACAGAGCCCATAGCTCTAACCCTGGGAAGGAAGGTGGTGTTGGGAGGTTGCATAACGCTAGAAGGGATTACATGTTGTTAAGCGCTCTTGTGCAGGGAACAGGGTGGAGGGGATTGGGACTGTTTAAAGGACCACAGCCCAGCTGCAGCCCTCATTCACCAGATTGTCTTAAGGTATGTCTACATTGCAATGTGAGCCCAGCGTTCAAACTCAGGCTCAAGCTTAACTCCTCTTCCATCTACACACAAATCAAGCTAACCCAGGGTGCAGACCCAGGGTCACAGGACCCCCTGGGGGCAGAGGGTCTGAGCCTGAGTCAAGCCACAACCCAGGCTTCGAGCCCTATTGCTTTCCAATGTAGGCAGAACCCTAAGGTACTCCTGCTCTGGGAGTCCACCAAAAGTATCCCACAATCCCACAGGCCAACTTTCTTTGCCCTCTGGCCAGTCAAGTTTTCCCACACTGCTTTGCAAACAAAAGGCTAGAGTGGCCACATTTTGGGAGGAGCGCTAGGAAGTCTGAGGTATGGGTGGTTGGAAACAGGCCTGCATAATGCAATGTAGATACTGGAGCCCTAGGTTGGGACCCAGAGTTCAACAATTCCTAACCTGGAGCTCCAAATGGGTGTAGATGTTCAAGCCCAGGGTCTGCTAACTCAAGTTCTACTAACCCTGAGCTAACACTGCTGCATAGACGTACCCTTGCTGTCATTCCTACTCACGAGTTTAGCTATGGAACAAAAACTCAGTCAGTAGACGGCCATGTCAACTCTCATGGCAGTTTCAGGTCAACCATTGCTTTGGTTTCTGCTTTGTCCTAAAATGTAGGCACAGTTTCTTCTGGTCAGCCAGCCTATAGCTTTGAATTTACTTAAAGTCTTACATACGGAACCACATGTCCAAGTTAAGTTTTATTGACCCTGCTGTAATGTAGTTCCTTTGTAAGTGTTAATTTTATACCCTTCTACCTTCTTGAACTTGGTTGGATTTGTATTAGAATGTCTGTGCTGGGGAATAATCCTGGCCAAAGTTCTGGAGGGATAAAGATAGAAGCCAGCAGGGTTGTTTCTTTTGGTCAGGATATCACTCAGACCTACAGGAAATACTTGATTGTCCAAGCACAAGGTCAGGCCTTTCTTAAGCATCAGGCATTGCTATGGTGTTCTCACAAGGTTCCCCAGCAGGTTTTTAGCTCATTACTTTGGGTGACCCTCTGGTCCCAGGTTACCAGTATACCTGAAGTGAGTCTAGGTCACCCATGGTCCTGAATGTTGCCAGCAGGGCAAAACAGAAGCATAATGTGCAACGATGCTTGCAGCCGAGAAAATAAGAGAGGAGAACAGAGACCTGGCTGGTTCAGTGAATGAATCACTGACCTATTCGAGTTGAAGACTTGTTTGCGGTCCAATGTAAAATGGATTAGTTGGGGGAGGATTGTCTCAATGAGCTGAACCAGACCCACCTTGACACATGGCTTGGGACTGAACAGGGTAGGGAGCATTCCTGAGACTGCTAGCAGTGAGGCCAATAATTATGCCATTTGAGAGGCCTTACAGCAGTTGTCTGCACTGCAGCTGGATGGGAGAAAAGAACATTGACAATTGCCCATCATTTAACGTTCAAGTAGAAAACGTTACAAATGTGGAGGAAGCGTACATTATATATATTTCAAAAGTCATTAAGGAGTCAGTTACACTGATTTAGACAACAAATTCACTGTTTAAATCTTTATTCAAATGCTTTTAAACACTTAATATTCTTAAAAAAGAAACGCACAGTATGTGACAAATATTTGTAATTCTTTAGCTCATTTCAAGTATCTGACTCATCCTTTGGTCCCATTAAAAACCACTCTAAAGGGCGTCTTACAACCGGCTTTGAGGCTCTGTGAGACATTACCAATCAATAGAGAACTTTGAGGGGGTGAATACGGTACTTAAAAGTTGCTGCATCAACAGCCCTCAGGGATAAAAGCCTCTGGTATCACAGAACAGGTGCAGCATGGCCAGCAGTAGCACCCACTTACCCATACTGCCCACATGATGTATCCCAAAAGACCAAGCTAGTGGCAAGAGCAATTCACTCTCCCTGGCCTCTGCACGCGCACTGTTTCTGTTTACACACACACACCCCTCCCCCACCCCTACACTTCAGTTGAAAAGCAGCTGGCAATCTAGTAGAATGCCCAGGGAATGATGGGATTGAGAACACGTTTACTAACTGGCCTCAAGTGAGGCTGTGATTTTTGTGATGTGGCCACTTGTCACTAAGGCCAGGTCTACACTACCGCGGTAGTTCGACGGCTGGCAATCGAACTTCCGGGTTCGATTTATCGCGTCTGGTCTGGACGCGATAAATCGATCCCGGAAGTGCTCGCCGTCGACTGCGGTACTCCACCTCAGCGAGAGGAGTACCGCGGAGTCGACGGGGGAGCCTGCCTGCCGCGTGTGGACCGCGTCTGAACCGCGGTAAGTTCAAACTAAGGTATGTCGACTTCAGCTACGTTATTCACGTAGCTGAAGTTGCGTACCTTAGATCGAATTGGGGTGTTAGTGTAGACCAGGCCTAAGAAGTGGAACAAAAGCAACAAGCATAACCAGTTACTCTTGTATTGTGATAAGGGACTGCAGAAATATGTCCTACAATAGTGCAAACAACACCTTGTTCTATCCAAACATCCAAAGAAACCTTGAAAATAAAACCTTCAGGCAATAGTAATCAAATAATTATTTCCACTTCTATAGAGCTTTCCAACTCAGGACCTCAAAGAGCATTACAAACATTTAATTTTAAAGCACCCTTTGTGGGATGTGGAAGTAGCATTATCTCTGTTTTATCTCAGACAGGCAAGCTGAGGTACAAGGAGATTTAGTGATTTGTCTACACTACAGTTTTGCCGACAAAACAGTGGAGGTGTTCACACTACAAAGCTACTTTTGGCATCAAAACTGCTGTTTTGCTGGCAAAATAAAACCACCTCAACGAGAGGCATAAAGCTTTTGGTGGCAAAGTTAAAGGAACGTAGCGTCAGTGGAGACACTGCCGTTTGTTATGTCACCATAACTGGCCTCCCCCAGTATCCCACAATGCCTGTCGTGACCACTCTGCTCAGTATTTTGAACTCGGCTGCCCTGCATCTAGCTACGCATGCATGTATCCCTCCCCTCTCAACGCTCTGGGAAGTTCTGACATTCCTCAGCGTGGAGAGCTCACAGAGCTGCTGAGGTTGCTGCTCCCGGTAGCTGAGGAGGCTGTGGGAGAACTCGAAGGGAATCACAGACCCATTAATGTGGAATCGGCGGCAGGCAGAGCGGGCTGCTACGGGGAGTGAGAGAAGGGGGACGGCGATGCTGTGCAGAGCCAGGAGCTGATGTGGGGGTGGGGTGTCCGCTTCCCCCAGGATTGGTTGCTCAGGCTGCTGTCTGAACTGAAAGAGACAGCATGCTGACACACTCTCCCCCAACACACACACACAGTCTCTCTCACATATACACTCCACACACACAGTCTCTCACACACTTCCCCAACACGCACACTGTTTCTGTTTCCACACACACACACTCACACACACACTATGTCACACACTTTCCTCTCCCCCGCCCCTACACTTCAGTTGAAAAGCAGCTGGCAACCTAGTAGGATGCCAAGGGAATGATGGGATTGAGAAACCTGCATCATGTGACATAGCACCTGCCCCATGAGGTATTGCAAACCCTTCCCAAAGAACCCTGCAGCCAGTTGCGCAGTGGGATAGCTACCCACAGTGCACTGCTCTCTGAGTCAATGCAAGAGCTGCTAGTCTGGATGTGCTCTGCCGACACAAGGAGACTAGTGTGGACATGCAACATCGGTTTAATTAAAGCGCTTTAATTAAAATGGCATAACTTTTGTCAACAAAACTCTGTCATGTAGAGAAGGCCTTAGTGACTTGCCCAAGGTCCCACAACAAGTCTGTGGCAGAGATGGGACTTGAACTCAGTTCTCCCATTTCCCACAGATAACCCAAATAAAATGTCCTCTTCCTTTTTGAGCATGGGCCAGAGGGCATTAAATGTCAGGCTGAGTGATGTGTTACCAAGAGAACATAGTGTTTTGTTCAGCTTTGACATATGCAATGAGTAAAACATTTTGTATTCATAACATTATTTATCCTCTAATCTTAACTACAGTGTTCAAAAACCAACATGCACTGCACCTTTCAGAGCAATGCAAGGGTGGCGTCCTACTTGTCAAAGCTCACAAAGACACTGCTGATAGTGCAAGCTTTGTTTAGGAGACAGAGCACACTTTCCTTTTATGCTGCAAATTTCTGGACAATGTCAATACCAGTTTAAGAGGCCTTGAGCTCTATAGGCCCTGTCAAGTGCTGACATCTTCTAGGAATCAGCAGATTTTATGCCTCTATTCAATTCACTTGACCTGCCTCCAAATATGTTCCCAGCATCTGATGAGCCATTCTCCGTACAAAGATATGGTGAATTCTGGATCAATAACATAGGATAAAAACAAGCTCACTAAAGCAAGTCTGAAGTCTAAACAGATGCTCCTCGCTGGACAGTTCAATATGATGTTCTGAATTGTACACAGCAGGATTTCATTTGCTACAAAATAGCTTTGCACCGATAGCTCCTTCAATAATTTTGCCATGCACTCTTTCCTAGACAGAGCAATAATTCATTTAATAAACAGCAAATTAAAACAAAAAACAAATATAGTGAACACATGTGTAGATTTGCTTCAGAGTTTTAAAGAAAATATTGATTTTTTTTTGTTAGTACTTCTGTGGTAGCTCATAAGGTCACCTTCATGACAATTCCAACAGGGGGTTATCTTGTACCGCTCATTCTGACATACAGACCGATGATTTATTATTGCTTAGTTCTTGATACTGTTCACTGCACAATCCAATCTAAGAGAGAGACATTTCTCAATTCAGGGACTTTTTATTTTATGAAAAATCAGCTTGGCACTTTGTGGTAAAAACTAGAGCTGGTGTCTGATCCTATTTTCTTAAGTATTTTTTCCATTCTGTGTTCCATCTTTGCTTGTTGGGGGTGGGTTTTTTTCCTCTCCATTTTGTTGTGGTTACACCCAAAAGGAAAGATTAGCAAGGCTACAGCTTCTAGCATCATAGAATCAAAGGCCTGGAAGGGACCTCGAGAGGTCATCTAGTCCAGTCCCCTACACTCAAGGCAGGACTAAGTATTATCTACACCATCCCTGACAGGTGTTTGTCTAACCTGCTCTTAAAAATCTCCAATGATGGAGATTCCACCACCTCCCTGGGCAATTTATTCCAGTGCTTAACCACCCTGACAGTTAGGAAGTTTTTCCTAATGTCCAACCTAAACCTCCCTTGCTGCAATTTAAGCCCATTACTTCTTGTCCTATCTTCAGAGGTTAAGAACAACAATTTTTCTCCCTCCTCCTTGTAACAACCTTTTATGTACTTGAAAACTGTTATGTCCCCTCTCAGTCTTCTCTTTTCCAGACTAAACAAACTCAATTTTTTTCAATTTTCCCTCACAGGTCATGTTTTCTAGAGCTTTAATCATTTTTGTTTCTCTTCTCTGGACTTTCTCCAATTTTTCCACATCTTTCCTGAAATGTGGCGCCCAGAACTGGACACAATACTCCAGTTGAGGCCTAATTAGCGCAAAGTAGAGAGGAAGAATTACTTCTCTTGTCTTGCTTACAACACTCCAGCTAATACATCCCAGAAGGATGTTCGCTTTTTTTTTGCAACAGTGTTACACGGTTGACTCATATTTAACTTGTGGTCAGCTATGACCCCCAGATCCCTTTCCAGAGTACTCCTTCCTAGGCAGTCATTTCCCATTTTGTATGTGTGCAACTGATTGTTCTTTCCTAAATGGAGTACTTTGCATTTGTCCTTATTGAATTTCATCCTATTTACTTCAGACCAATTTTCCAGTTTGTCAAGATCATTTTCAATTATAATCCTATCCTCCAAAGCACTTGCAACCCCTCCCATCTTGGTATCGTCCGCAAAGTTTGTAACTGTACTCTCTATGCCATTATATAAATCATTGATGAAGATATTGAACAGAACCAGACCTAGAACTGATCCCTGCGGGACCCCACTCATTATGCCCTTCCAGCATGAATGTGAACCACTGATGATTACTCTCTGGGAACTATTTTCCAACCAGTTATGCACCCAACTTATAGTAGCTCCATCTACATTGCATTTCATCCAGATTCTCTCTTTTCATTTAGGGGGATATATTTAAACTAAGGAGGGTTATTTTGACATAAGGTTGCCACCTTGGTCTGTTTTCCCAGAACCATCCCTTTTTTGAGGTAGTTATCCTGGGAAATCTGTGAGGGTGCTCAGCACATACTGCCAGCTGTCTAGTTTAATGGGCTCAGGATCATGCCGGATGTCCCAGTTTTTAAACCCTATTTGGGAGTTAGAAACACAGTTATTAAACACCACAGCAAGTGCAGCTTCATTGGGGTTGTAAGTGAAAAGAACAAAAAACAAAGACACTATCTAATGTGGTATACTAGTTTCTCTGTCCTTGTATTTGTGAATTAAGACAGCTCCTGTCCTCATATGTCATCCTTATGTCTAAGGCCTTATGACAGTGCTTCTTAAACTCTGGTCACTAGCAAAGCTGCCTTCAGTCTTCCAACAGACTGTTTAAGCCATGTGGTATCATTAACCCGCATGTACCAGGATGTCCAGTAAACAGCTGCATTCCTGAAATTCTGACAGTTATTAGCTGGTACGTTAAGTAGCTAATGGTGCTCTTACAGTAGCTGCTGCATCACGCAGGTGCTAAAGAACAAACATTTTTAAACTGCTCCTTTGTCCCATATCATTAAGGGCCCCAATCCTGCAGAGTCTTATACACGTAAATAAACTGACTTACCTGTGCAATCCCACGTAATTCAACTTGCGTGTTTAAAGCTACTTGCTCGCAAGTTTGCAGGATATGGCCCTTAATAAGTAAAATCAATGTCAGACATTTGGCTAAAAGCTTTTAGAGAGTGACTATAAAGTCATGCCAATCTCTGAAAACACTCTCCAGTCTGCATTGCCTTTTAGTGAGAGATGTTTACAACACTGATTTGTTTTTAAGAGGGAACAAAGATTAATATTCACACCTGCTATTCTATGACATCATTACTTTTCCACTAATTGATCAGTATTAAAAAAAAAAGTCAAGGCACTATGAATATTCCCCTACTAATTGGCAGTTTGTAAGAGAGATTAACTGAGGGTATGTAAATTATTAAAGCCATAAACTACTTCTGGAGCCTCCCCCACTCTCTAGGGTCAGGTTGGGGGAATCGGCTGGCTGTCCCCAGTGGAACTGTGTTATAAGCAAGGTTAAGTAAGCAATCCTCATCTCTACATCTGCATCTATTAAGACACCTTAGTTGGATCTCTGGCGCCAGGAAGTCAGGCGCCACCCCCTACATTCAGCACCAGAGAGGCACAGCAGGTTGCAAATGTTACATTTGATACCACAGCAGGAGGTGCCATTTGCAGTCCCATAGGAGAACAATTTCACTCCCTTCCCTTTCATGCTCATATAAACAAACTGAGGCTGATGTAATTTCAAAAGCTGCTTTGTTTTATTTTATTAAAATGTATTTAAAACGTAATTTCCTTTTACATTTAAAATCTGCTCATCTTTCATATGGAAAAATTAAAGGCCGGAGATTTCATCATTTCTTTCTTTTTTTTGTCCGTTCACAACACTGTTAAATTGCAAGGAGGATTTGAATTTTATGAAACCATTAGCGCACTGATGAATAAAGGCAAAAACATTGACAGGTGAAAAGCCAGGGTGATAACTTTATTTTTCATTTTAGAAGGAAAGATTAAGGTGTGTGAATGTTATAACCATAAGCCAGCCAGCACTTGTATGGTATTACTTTTTTAATTTGAAAGATAAATGCAGAATCTTCCTCACCCCCACTTCCCCACAAAACCCAAGTAAACACATTATGTGCATTTGCAAATTATTTCTCTGTATTTCCTTTGCTGTATTTTGACATGCTACAATGAAATCTGTTTCTCTTCATATTACAGCAAATTACCAGGTGCCAGATTCTGTTCTCGGTTACACTTCTATAAATCTGGAATAACTCCACTGACTGCAGTGGATTTACTCTGGATTTTTAGTGGCATAAGTGAGATCAAGATTTGGTCCTTGATTTACTTTAAAAAAAAAAAATTTGCAACCGAGCTAAAGCATCTCAGCTGTACAAGAGATACTTAGGCTGTTTTCCCTATATCTAATGTATTGATTTAATTCAGTCTTAAACACACAGTACATTAAGGGGGCGAAATTATCAGTTTTTCAAAAAATTAGTCACGATTGTTTAATTGCTCTGGAATAATACCAAAAAAAATAACCAGCAAAGCTGGTGAAATTCATCTCCTCTGTATAAATCCCATATATGCAGGCTCTGTGAGGCTGGAGCAATGGCCAAGAACTGAAGAATTTATACCCAAACCTTTGTACAAGCATAAATGGGAGAAATGAGGTACTATGGCAGAGTTGAATGTTTATAATTGCTATTGCAATGAAATTCAGACATCTTGCAGACTGGTTAGGGTGAATGTAAAAACAGACTTCAGCAGTGGAGAAAGGAAAAGGTGAGAATCAACCACAAATTAACGAACTCACAAAGGTTTTAAGACCTGATTTGAAGAGCAGAAGCGACTGTGTCTGTCAGAGAGAGCAATTAGATTCATGATTTTAAGACTGAAAAGGACCTCAGTGATCATCAAGTCTAAATTCCTGCCTCACACAGACCAGAGACTCACTCAGTCATTCCTGCATTGGGTCCAATCATTTGTGGGTAGTGATTCTTACCTCCTTCTTAAAGCACTTGGATGTAAAGTGCTAGGTATTATTGTTGTGGTTGGAGCAAAGCATCACTCTTAAAAAGCTATCCAGTTTTGCTTTAAACAGCAAACACAATGGAGAATCCACCACATCTCTAGGTAAGTTGTTCCAGTGGTTAGTTACCCCCCACCCATAGCATAAGTGAACGAACAGGCCATGGCAGTGATGACTGACAGAAGGGAAAGAGAATTGGCCAAAACTGCAAACTGGAGTGAACAAGTATATAAACTGGCTATCAGGAAGTTTAGACTTGAAATTAGACGAAAGTTTCTAACCATCAGAGGAGTGAAGTTCTGGAACAGCCTTCCAAGGGGAGTAGTGGGGGCAAAAGACATATCTGGCTTCAAGACTAAGCTTGATAAGGTTATGGAGGGGATGGTATAATGGGATAGCCTAATTTTGGCAATTAATTCGTCTTTGACTACTAGCGGTAAATATGCCCAATGGCTTGTGATGGGATGTTAGATGGGGTGGGAATCTGAGTTACTATAGAGAATTCTTTCCTGGGTGTCTGGCTGGTGAGTCTTGCCCACATGCTCAGGGTTTAGCTGATCGCCATATTTGGGGTCGGGAAGGAATTTTCCTCCAGGGCAGATTGGCAGAAGCCCTGGGGGGGTTTCGCCTTCCTCTGCAGCGTGGGGCACGGGTCACTTGCTGGAAGCTTCTCTGCACCTTGAAGTCTTTAAAACACGATTTGAGGGCTTCAATGGCTCAGGCACAGGTTTGATACAGGAGTGGGTGGGTGAGATTCTGTGGCCTGCGTTGTGCAGGAGGTCAGACTAGATGATCATAATGGTCCCTTCTGACCTTAAAGTCTATGATTCTATGAGGTAGGAGGAGTGTGTGTATATAGCAAGTCTGTATTATAGATGAACCTAATCTATATTCTGTCTGCATAAGTACCTCAAAAATAACAGTTTTCCCACTGACTGTATACCAGGTCTGTGGCTCAGACTCTGTACCATGATCTAATAGAGCATGCCCACTGGCATCACATAAGATCCATCAGAGAAACTGTTACAATTGTATCACACCACATATACACACTCTGACAGAACTCCCTGAGAACCAAAAAATATGATCAAATTTGTTTTCAGCATGAAACATTGTAAGGGGGGAAAAAAGCAGACTCAAGAGTTGTTTCCAAAGGCCACAACACAGACATTTAAATAAATAAGTAGGGTACATTTTTCAAAATGCCTGAGTCACTTAGGAGCCTGCATCCCACTGATTTTCAATGGAACGTAGGCACTTTTGAAATTTTTACTCCATCACTAGTCCATACTGGTGACCAAATGGCTGTAGCTTCTTCATTTTTGTTATTCAGCTTGCCTGTGTGAATTTGCTGCTAGCATATGAGAAGGACCGATAGCACCAGATAGAGCCAGGCATAGCATGGGTAGGTACTGTGGACGCTTTCCCTCTTGGTGTCAATCCTGACTGGCAACGCTGCTCTTCAAGAGAGTTTGAGCTGGTACAGCCCTTTAAACACACACTGATTCAAAGCCGTAGCTTCACTTGTGACGAGATTTGAACTCATGTATCCACACTTCAGAAAGTGGTTCCACTTTGCACTTATTCTTGCCCCCTGCCTGCAGCAAGGATACAGGACCAACCCCTCCATTAGCAAAAAAGAGAAGACGACTATTTGACTATCTTTGACACATCACAAAAACATGGAACATTCATTAAAGATTTATGGCAGCAGCAAACATTCTGTTTTACTTTCAATTTTGTCATATAATTCCATTAAAACGGTGACTTAGCCATATCTATTAAAGCGATTTGTCACTGATGGTTCCTTCCGGTGCACTTACAGATACTGAAATACACAAGCCAAAAAAATGAAGTCAGTCTCCACTGAGTCTGTCTCCTCTGGCAGAAGGACAAAGGTGGATCCCCCCCACAGGAATCAAAGCTAATGCATAGCTGCTACTCATTGTCTCACTAAATACAAGTTTAGACTTTTAGGTAAAAAAATAAAAAGAACTTCCACATAATGCTTTAGCATCATTTTGTTACCCACAGACGTTTGTGGGACCAAATGAGAGGGTACAAAAAAAAAAATCAAACGCACTAATATTAATATTGTATTAGAACAGAACTTGTTCCATCATCTTGGTTGAAATTAGAGCTGGGCAAATAATAAATTCACCAAAAAACACAGGGTTTTTTTGGGGGGGGGGGGGGGGATCAACATTATTTGTAACTTTGAGTCAAACTCAGGAAACCTGGGTTCAATTCCCTGTTCTGCTACCGACTTCCTGTGTGACCTCGGACAAGTCACTTAGTCTCTATGCACTTCAAATTCCCCCACTGTAAAACCGAGACAGTAGCACTTCCCTACTTCCCAGGAGTGTTGTGAGGATGAAAACATTAAAGATTGTGATGTGCTCAGATTCTATGGTATAGGGGGCCAAATAAGACGGTAAGGGAGATGGGACAGCAGGTGGAGAAGAAGGTGAGGTGAGTGGTAGATTTCTCGATGATGGAGGAGACTGGCGCACACAGGGATAGTAAGTGAAGGGAACTAGAGGAGAGTGATTTGATAAAAGGAGGACTGGATGCAAAGGAGTGACAGAACAAAGCACTTTATGCGACAGGAGGGGCTGGAGTCAGCAGGACAAGTGGAAGGGTTAGAAATAGAGAGTTAATAGGAGAACTTAGCCTCTGTAATAGGCGAGAAAATATGTGTATTCTAATTTCCATTGATTCAATACATCACCTGTTATCTTGTATCCTTTTGGCCCTGTCTTCATCCCCATCATGCTCTTCAAGATCTCTACCATCATAACTGTGGTCCTCCTCCTCCTCCTGTGTCAGAATTTCAGATGTCCTCCTTCTCTTTTCATTCCAGAATGTCTGTTCATATGGCACCTTCTTCACCAGCTCTCAAAGGTGTTTCAAAGCAACACCCTAAGGCAGGGAAGAGAGATCTGAGTTGGCTCTCAAAAGGCTACAAGGAGTTGTCATAACCAATAGCAGGTGTTCCATTTACAATATCATTAGTTTGTGATCCAGGGGGCTTGTCTCATAAATGGCTTGGTCAGTGGAACAAAGTGCCTATTGGATGATGCATTACCATGAAAAATGTTTTTCTTTCACAAAGTTTAAAGAGGGCAATCTTGCAGCAGGAATAGCTGAATGCAGACCATTTTCACAAAACTGTACAGAAAGCTAAAATGTAAACTACTGAATGGTTCGCTTCCTATTGCCTTAAAATATGATTGGGTCTTCTTTTTTTTTTTTTAAGTGGTCCTTGTTTTCGATGGAAGGAAAACACTAAACTTTTTTGGGGAAAGACGAGGCTGATGAAAGAAAAATCTTTTTCATATCCAGGGATGTCAGGTTACATCATGCACGCGATTGCGCTTTCGGGGTCCCTTCCAGTTCTATGAGATAGGTGTATCTCCATATAAAAAAAAAACGATAGTCCCTCTTAGGCAACACGAAACATCAGACATCTGCTAAGCTTGATTGTTTTTAACCTAACATTTTACTTATGATTTTATCTAAAAATGGGGTGTCATTAATAACTTTTGTTTGCATGAGCAATGAGAATGTTTTCCCTTGGTGAGTTATTTTTTCTAAGCAGTCTAAGGGATTGAAACTGAAATTAATGGAAGATATGTCTAAATCCTCTAACAATTGCTTCAACGTCAGCCACTTAGTATCCAAATAGCTACATGTTTGTAAGACTGAAAGGTAAATTTGTAAAACTTACACCAGTTCCATATTGCCTATATCTCAGTGTAGCGGGGTGGCCACCCGCTCCTGCCCTGAAGGGCTTAAAAAAGCCCTGGGAGAGGGCTGTAGTAGAGGAAAACATGGGCTGATTGGGGAAGTAGCCACAGCTGGGCCACGCCCCAATCAGGCCGCAGCTGGCCCTATAAAGAGGCTGTGGGCTGGGAGCACAGGCAGTCTCTCTCTCTAGGCGCAGAGAGAGAAAGACCTGGCATTTGAGTAAGGTACTGGAGTAGAGCAGTGCTGGGGAATAGGGCAAGGGAGCCGGGGAGCTCCCGCCTGGAAAACCCCCAGGCTGTAGGCCTAGCACAAGGCCTGAAAAGGTACTGGGGTTGCAGAGGGCCAGCCCAGGGGTAGGTGGAGGCAGCAGATTCAAACCTCCCTTGCCGATGATGAGTGATATGGCCTGCGGTCTGCCCCAGAGTGTGGGACTAGATGAGGACTGGCAGTGAACACTGAGGCAAGGTGGGGATAGAGGGTAGGGATTCCCCTGGGAGGGGAGCCCAGAGAGTGGGGGTACTGCCAGGGGGCAGCACCCAAGGGAGAGGGGCACTGGGGTCTGGGAGGGACACAGGGCCAGTGACAGCGGGACATTGGCCTGCAGAGGGTGCTCCAAGGCTGGAGAGCTAATTCCCATACCAGATCAGCAGGAGGCGACGCAGGGGTGAGTCCCGCATCGCTACACTCAGGCTTTGTCTACATTGTGGTGTAGTGTGAACTACAGGACGGAATGGCACAGGGCACCAAAGAATTGCACGCTAACTGTCCCATGTGGGCAGCTGGCGTGAACTAAAAGGGTACACAGTTTGCATTAACGTAGTCCTCTTTCAAACAGGACTACACTAACATGAACTGGGCACTATTTAGTTCACACCAGCAGCATCCACATAGGGCAGTTAGTGTAATTCTTTGGTGCCATCTGCAGTTCACGCTCCTTGTAGTCCGCCCTGCAGTGCAGTGTAGACAAGCCCTCCGTTTTACTGAGGGCATGACCCCTGTCCCTTTTGTCTCCTGATTAACCAGACTATTGTACAACTGGCTCCTTTTGGTATGCTGACAGACTTTTTCAGCACTGTTCTATCGTAATGAGCCAGGGCCTGGCCTGCTCTGAAAAGCGGTTTCTTTTAACTATCCAGCCAGGGTTTTTGTGCACACGTATGTGATTTTCAGAGTAAATTGTGTGTACGCTGCATTTTCCATGTATGAATACTTCATTTCTGAGGAGCTATATCTTCTCGGTGGAGGCATTCAGTGTCCTCCTAAGGCAGCAGGCCACTGGTTGCCGCACTGTTATGTTTCAATCTTAGCTGACAGCATATTTTTCAAGTATCCCTGGATGTGCCTTAAAATTCCCTCTCTCTCAACCTCTTAACCAAAAGCTGTTCCTAAACAAGCATGAAAATGTCAGATAAGAAATGATAGTTTAGCTTTCCTCCAAATGCCTTACTGGGGGGTTAAAAAAAAAGAGCCCCTGATATTTGCTCCTTGGTATTAATTACCAGTAATAAAGATACCATGTATCAGTCTGGACTCCTTTTTCCTTTGTTAATTTTCGTGCTGATTGTGATTATTTGCTTAAATGCCTAGACCCATATCAGCTCAAGGCATATTTAAGGAGCTGAAGTACATTAATTACATAAAACTATGATACAAAGGATGAACCAGAGTTAAGCAAAAGCTGAACTGAATAAATATGCCTCGTTGTGCCATAAAGGTTGCTGGACTTGTGCTCCAGCTAAGTGCCCAAAGGCATGAATCCAAAGGCAGAGGCCCTCCATAGAGAGAGTCTCCTATCACTGGCCCTGGGGGAATGGATTTCAAGGGTCTCCTAGCTGATTTTAACTGCTATGGCAGGGTACAGAATGAGAGGCGCTAATGATCTAGGATCTGGTTATGGGCTACATATGTAGTTACCAAGACCTTGAATGACAACCAGATGTGAACAGGAGACTACATGTCTGTCAGTCACCTCTCCATACCTGCTGGGGCATAGAATAGGGAAGGAACTGCCTGCCCAGAGATCATTCCGCAACATGTCCACTATCATATGTGGCAAGTGGGAGATGGAGACATGAATACCCCACCCCACAATCTGGGAAGGGCTGGACAGCTGCAAAAGCACAGTATGCCCCAGAGTATGAGTGACATTGAAGGGAGTCCTCTCTCTCAGAATCCATGTTTTCCTCCATGACCACTGATCTTAGGCAACCTTTGCAGCTCCTGAGGTTTCATGTAGGAGGTGCATCATGGAATAGAACTTGGCCCATAAAGTACTTTGATGTCCAGCCTTCACACAGGTTCATCCATTTTTAATTATTCCTTCTTTAATCAAACTAAATATGCATTCTACCTTTTTCATGACTATCCCTTTTCAATTCTTTACAGGTAGTTCCTGTATCAATGAAAGGAAGGATATGAAATGGAAGGATACCGCCAACACTTAATTTCCAGATTACCATGCTTTCAAAAAAGTTATCTTTAGAAGGGTGAAGGATGCCTCTTCTGACTGTTGATATCTGGGGAAATTCTGAAAACTCCCAACATAAAGGATGTTTTTTTAAAAATAAGTCATTTTACATTACCATATCAATGTTAAAGTCTAAAAAGGAAAAAAAATCTACACTAATTTTGGCAAAGTTAGTAAAATATGAACATGTATTTCTGATGTAGCAATATGTCCTGTGCTACAAGTCTGAGGGTTCACTTATTGCAGATACAGCTTATTCCATAAACATGATTGTGCCCTAACGATACCACTGTCCTTTAGCAAAACCCCAGGGCCACACAAAGTATTCAGTACCATGGACAGCAGCTAATGGTTTGCAGACTGCCTAAGGCCTAAACAGGCCTTTCATATACAGGCCAGATGTTCACTCTTTCTTAGGCCAGCTTAAGGCTAAAACAAACCTTTTCAACCAGGGTTTAGCAGAGTTTCTAAATTACATACTGGGAAGAAATTTAATTGGTTTAATTAAGAAAGTTTATTTCATGGTAATTCAGTTTTGTTATGCTGCAAGACTTAATGTGTCCTCTGGTAGAAGTGATTTGTTATAAATATTCATAGCATCCCTCTTCTCTCTCTCACACACACACACAAAGTGTAAAGTTGCTGGTAAAAAAAATTATACCTTCAAAAGTCACAAAAAGTGACTGATCAAATCCTCCCACAATACTGTCTGTGCTTATTTAAGTCAATATAATTAAGTGTTATCTCTTTGTATAGCTCTGCATTGTCCTCATTGATTCTCTGTATACTATACACGAAAGTCATCAAAGAGCATCAGACAGCAAGGTTAGAACTTGACTGACTTCCTTCCTTCCCATGAAATCAGAGTCATTACTTTTCTCCTTGTTCAGCTGTGCTAGCAACTTTAAAAATAAACCAACCCTTATTTACCAAAATAGAAAAATTGTTTAAACCCTCCTTTCACCTGTTTTGAACTGGGGTATGTTGTCTAAGCTGCCTGGTAGGTGGTACCATATCAGACACACAGAGTTAGAGAGACATTGTAAATATTATTAATTCATTTCACCTGTTAAAGTTATGATTTAATCCTTCGCACTTAACGAATAGCAAAACTTAGCTAAAACTCCAAGTTCAAAGGCATCAGTCACAAACATAACAAACGGTTGACCAGGCAAGACAACAGAAGAAGGAATGCTAATGTTCCTTCAGCTAAAGAATTGTTTCAAGATGCAGTCATTCTTCCTAATGATTTTTTTACCCTTCATCACTAAGAATTTTCAAAATGCGGGAGCTCTGAAGAAACTTTGCACATTGACCATACAGACAGATAGCCAATTGAAGCAGTAATCTATATGGCTCAATAGTCAGGTCATTCTTTGGCCAGTGAATTCTGTGCTGGTGAAAGGTGCCAGCTAACAGCTCTGGAGACTACTCAGTCCTCTATTCAGGCTAGGTACAGCCTGGGTAGCAGCAGCATTCGCTCCATTCTGCCCTGCCAATGAGCCCCCACCATGTCTTTCACCTCTATGAGAGGATAGCTAGGCAATGCAGAAAGGCATTTCAGAAAGAATGGAGACTAATTGTGATGGGTTGGATCTCATATACAATACATTACAGTAGCATCCAAGCACCCCAGTCAACTCCATTGTGCTGAATGCTTTTCAAGCACAAGGAGAGACAGTCCCCACAATCTAAAAGACAGAAGAACAGATGACGCTTTGCAGGTTGCCATGCTCTCCTGAACGCATAACTTCCTTGCTTTAGGGTTCTGGCTCAGTCTGTTTTAAACCTGTGTTTTGGTTTAAGAAATATTAACAAATAGGACAAACACTATGGATCGAAACAGCCCAGAGTGGTCAGCTTCCCAACCAGTTTTAAAATCCTCAACTACTTGTGAGGTGAGCAAGGCAGAGTAGCCCAATGGGTAAACTAGGTGAGTAGGCAGCATGACTTTCCCCAAACTCTGCCACGGATTCTCTGTCACCTTGACCAAGTCAGTTGCTCTCTGTGTCTCAGTTTGGGCCTCTCTAAAATTAGAATAAGAATCCCAGAATCCCATGGGGGTTGTGAGGCTTCCTTAAGTTTTGTAAAGCATGAGCCTTCAGCTATTGGACACTGTAAAACTGGATGCAAAAAATATCAGTATTAAGGATTATGGCATAGAACTTTGGGTATGCCCAAGGAGGGCACAGCACAGCTCAGAAGGCAACTGAAGGTGCAAAGGCAGCCTTTGTGTTGCTCTCATCCTGATCCCATTCTGTGCTGGGCCACTCCCCGTGGTGTAATTTACAACAGTCCACATGCTGCTGTAACTTATGCTAGCTGACAATGGGGGCTGATATGGCACTGGAGCATGTGGAAGGGACGGGGAAGCTACTGACATCTTTTGTTTCCATTGACCTTCCCTTTACACCAGCTCCAAAGACGGGTGGTGGTATAGGAGCTGTAATACCAGCACTACGCCACCAATGAGGCCCCCCCCCACGCTGAAGTAATCCTCCATGGCCAGCTACACTGTTTTTAGGGCCACTTTCTGGTCATGGTGTGATGCAAAGCAGAGGACCAGGGTCTGTATGTGCTGCTAAAAGATTCAGGAGACTTAAGAACAAATTAGATATTCAAAGATTATATTAAATGAATTTTGACTGTTATTTTTGCACTGGGACTGTGCAGAAGAGTTTACCACTCAAATCTCCTCCAGAGAAGCTGCAGTGCCTGAATTCATGCCAATTTATGCCTGTGGAATTCATGCCAAACAATATCCATTCCTGAGCTGGCCGGACAACGTTTTCTCAATTGGTTAAATTAGGAAGAATGATGATCCCCTCTCCTGATTACTAAAATCCATCAATAAGATGTCTTGACAAAGTCTCTCTGCCAGCTCCGAGAAGAAAAAAAGGCACTTTGCTTAAAGAGACAGCATTGATGCAAGTGCTATTTTCTTTAAACTCCTCGTGCAGTTTATATAGGTATTTTAGGGAGCACAAAGTTGAAACAAATACACTTTTCTAATATGGAGGTGTCTATATTTCACAAGAGGTAACACTATCCAATCCTATTATGCCACTAGAAGAACAGCAGCAAAACAGAGTCCAACCTTATCATCAAAAGCTGGCACAGTAGCAGCAGCGGTGTGGAGCTGGCAAAAGCAGCAGCTCTACCTTTTTCAGGTGGCATGCCATGTGCGAGGAGGGCTGGACGACTGTGCTAGGAGCCCCTCTCTTCAGCTTCTTCTTCCAGAAGCAAAATGATGGCAGGCATTGCAGCGATCATGTCTTGGCCTTCTAGGGCTACATCCACACTAGATGGTTACCTGGCGAGTCACTCCCTGTTTGAATCAGAACTTCCCCGGCCCCTCTTGGTTGAGTTCTCAGGACATTCGCTCACCACATCTGCCCTTGCACACAGGCTTATGGAGACGTAATGAATCACATCCACAAGCAAACATTGTAGTCGTCAATGGAGACTGAGCCTCAGTATCCAAAACACAAGCCTACACAACTTGAGCTAAGGGAGAGCTCCTCTAGCTGTGATATTGCAACAGGCTGTTCAGTTGCTAGGATCAGTCTCTGGGAGACCTTCTCCCTCACACCCTGCACTCATGTAGTATAGCAGCGTTCCACAATCAAGCATTTTCTACCCAAAGAAATAGATACAGCCCCTGCCCCTAAGGGCATACGATCTGATATACTCTCCCCGGGGCCTCCCAGTCTCTTCTTCAATTATCTTTTCTTTTTTCTTTTTCTTTCTTT
>NW_020664456.1:458676-502340 GCF_002925995.2 Terrapene triunguis | reverse complement strand
AAGAGGGCAAAAGCAGATGGTAAGTAAAGAGATCATGGATATAGGCTGGGGCGGGATTATCAGTCCTTTGAAAGAAAGGGTAAGAGATTTGAACATAATACGATAGGCAAAGGGAGAGGGCACAAAAAGGAGTGACATGGTCATTACAATGAGCAAGGAAGATCATTTCTGCCTTTCCATTTTGGATGGACTGGAAGGAAGAGATAGACATGTCAAGGTGGCCAGAAAAGAGGAGGTTACAGTAGTCGAGTCTGAAGTACCAGTTCGGGTATAAACAGGAGTAGCTGGGATGCAGAAGAGCTCAGAACTTTTGTTTTAAGCCAACTCTTAGCTTTCTGAAGAGTCTCCACTTAAATAATTAGGGCCTAATGTACCCCTGTGTTCCTCCACTGTGGTTAATTGAAGTTACACCTCTTCTACTAGAATGAACAGCTTTCCTATGAATCACCTACCTCAAATGTGCTGCACATTACCTCACATCACCTGCAGATTTAGCTGGGGGGGGGAGATTCTTTAAAAAGAAATCCATTCTTCTATTTTCATACACTTGTACTATCACTTTCAAAATAATTTGCTATAAAATAGAGTCTCAGCTATGCATCCTGTCACTATGAGGGGAGACGTGCCATTCAACCACAAATTATTTCCACTTCTCATTACTAATATTCATTCATTGCATTCCAGGGAGAAGCTTACAGCAACATCAAGCCTGTGTGAAATTAGAAACCGAAGATTGTTCACTTCTTTCGTTAGCCACTTTTTTTTTATTTGATGCAGACCATGCATGATATTTAGACTTATGTTCATACCCTGTTCTAAGCAGCAATTCTTCCGTTCACTTGCTTATGTGGGGAAAAAACAAACCAATTAAGAGCATTAAAAATGCCAGTGTTGGGTGGGGGAAGAGGGCAGTGAGAGAGAGAGAGAGAGAGACACAGACAGACAGACATTCAGCTAACCTAAGAATAAAGGGGGGGAAAATCTTACTACAGAAATTATCCAGTTTGACAACTGAGGTCATTTCCTTAATCAAAATAGTAATGGTAACATAATAGACTTTTTTCAGTGATAAATTACCATTTCTAGCTCTTTAAAATCTACTTAACTAAGTGTTGTTTTTCTCCCCATTTGCTATACCGTATTACTTCACAGACATGTTTCTGTGCATTCAGCTACCAATCCTGACACAGGCAACTTAAAACATCTATTTCTGGGTGAGCTGAACATGGAGTATTTTCCTGTTTTTAATGTGCATTTATTTAAATGAGAGTAATACGTTTTGAGCATTTCAACCGAGCACATACCCAGGCCAGAAACAAAAAATTCAAGTTTTGCAGGAGATTGTGCTTTAAGTAACTGTGCTCTAAGTAACGGAAAACTTGCCCGATGGATCTGTGTCATGTAAAAAATAAATAAATAAATAGTCGCAGGTTTTCTCACTATGCAAAAGAACAGGGGGACACCATATCAGGGGAGCTTTCTGGGGGCTGCCAATGATAAAATGGTGAAGAATAGCAAGGAGGGAGAATAGGTGGCACTTGCCTGACCAAGCAAAGTACAGAAATATTCAGAACAATTTTATTCCAAGACAGGTATGCAAGTTAAAGCTGTCTCCAGGAAGCCTGAATTTATGTCACTGATAACTTATTCAGACATTGACCTTGGTAATACTGGGACCCTACCACGAAATATCAGACACCGGTCACCAATCACCATCTCCTTAGACATGTCTTTGTCTTTTGCTATGTACCTTCAGGGCAATTAAGGCCAGTCAGGTTAGGGCTGGGAGCAGAGCCTCTTCAGGTCAGGGTCCCAACTATGGAATTGCCTGTGTTCAACAGAGTCCCTGTTTGACTGTCTTTGAGGCTCAGACTAAGTTCTTTCTATTCAGGTCATCTCACACTTGACTATTTTGCCTGCTTTCCTCTTTTGCTTTTCCTTTCGGCTCTTTTGCTTTCATTCTTCTTTTTAAGAACTACTGCTCTCATTGGGCCACTAGGTCCTTTTATATTTGTGCAGTGCCCCAAAGGCACATAATTGGCACGCTAGACAACAACAAAACAAATAAGGAACTTCCAGCCTTCACCACAAAGTCTCATAGTAGAACTTCCGTACAGAACATAGGCCTGCCTAAGCATCCAGTCATCCTTTAACTACTTCAAAAATCCAGGCAACTCAGCTGGAGTCACCCACCCAGCTCCGCCTTATGCCAACAACTATTCAATTCTCTGGGGGAAATATTAACTATGGTCTTCAACTATTTGTCATTAAGTTCTGATAGGAGGGCTCCCATCTGTTTATAGTTACAGAAATCGAATCCTTATCCTGTCAGTCTCTAGGCCTGATCCTGAACCAGCAAACTCCCATCAATTTACTGCTCCTGATTCAACACCCGCTTCCTTTGTAAGGCCAACTTGCTTGAGCAAAGGGAGAAAGGTGACTGCTCTCAGAAAGCTGAGGGAAATCCATTTTTTACATCAAAAAGGAAGCTTCTGGTGTAGAATATTGCTACAAACTACCAGCTCCTCTTCGTCCCAGTTAAATGGCTCCTGCATATTGGTTGAGATTATTTTCCATCTTGCCAATTACTGTGCAAAGCACTAGTCACTTTACTTGGTTTATGAAGCTCCTTTAGAAAGGCAAGAGAAAACCTATCTGCTATTGAGATTTCAAATCCACACTCAGATCAGACATGATGGGGTGCACACACCAGGTGTTTTGTTTTAACTATCACGTATGCAGGCTTTTTCTTCCACACAGAGAAATCACCACCTGCCCCAGATTAGTCACATCTTAGTAAACAGCGCCTCCTTATAGCTGTCTAAGCCTAGCCATGTTGCTAAACTGACCTGAACATTCCCACCCTCGCTTAGCCCAGGTCTTGCTGCTTCCAGGTGCATTAGCAAGTTCATCAGTTTAATCACTGATACAATAGATCATACACAGTGCGCAGTCCATCATGCGAGAAGGAGTAAAAAAAAATTATTTCACCTATTAAGGGTCATTTCCTAAGGCTAGAAAGCTGCTCAAGCACTCTCTTGGCAGACCAAGAGTCTATTTACCCTTCAGCAAGGAATCATTTTTCCTCTGTTCTCTAATCTCTTCAATATTATATGAGATAACTGATATTATGCAATAGTTTTTGCAGACCTTTCCACTGGCTCAGTTTTCTTGCAGGAATAATGAATGTCAAGAAATATGTATTTTTCCCCTTGTTTTCATTTGAATGGCAGATCATATATAGCACAAAAATCCAAGGATTCCCTAGTGCTTTCATACATAAAACATTTTCTTTTTAAATAGTACTAAAGCAATAACATTTGTAGGTAGGCTACTTTAAAATTTCTATTGGACACCTTTTAATCTGTCTTAAAATTTTTCATTAAAAATTTTCCATTTGCTTTATTCTTTTTACAGAAGTCCCTTTTCTTTAAACTGATGAGATTCCTACCAACATCCAAGAGTTTCTGTTACAATTAAACAAAAGAAAAAACACAATTAGCAACAAATACCTTGCATAATATAAAAAAAATTAATCCATAGAAGTCAAAGCACTTTATAAAGTGCTCTTACTTCTATGGATTAAAAAAAAATCTTATATAGTGCAAGGTATTTGTTTACTATCCCCATTTGATATCAAATGGGGTAACTGAGGTACAGAGAACTTCAGTGGCTTGTCCTAAAATCACACATTGCAATGAGAGAATTGGAAAATAGGAATAGAATCTACCACTCCTGCTTTCTAGCCCCATACTCAGTCCACTATATCACAACTGCCTTGTACTTATACAAGACATTATAGGGAGCTATAGGGTGTCAAATTGTTGAGGGTGGAACTAAGAATTAGGAGACTGTGTGTTTTGGGTGGGAGGGAATAGGGTGGCTATTTCTTCCCTGAAAGATGCAGTAACAACTCTGCTGACACTCATGACCCCGGGAAGAGATTCCTTCCTTATCCCAAATCCTGTGTAGAGCCTCAGTCCTGGGCCCATAGTTTTGGGCTTCTCCCATGGTGCAGGCTTTGGCTCAGGATCATTATTTACATATAAGCATCACAATGGCTTTTTTATTTTAAACTGAGACTTGATTTTCCTCCTGGATTTTTTTTATACAGCACATCATGTTAGTTTCACATTTCATTTGACCATGATGATGTGAAACTGCTTAATTCACTAGGGATATAACAGGATGTGAGCCTATAACAGGCTGAGTTATCTTTCAAATATCATTCAGTGTTACAAACAACAGCACTGGGCTGCAGAAAATTATTACATTTAAACAATGACAATGAAAAATAAGTAGGCAGAACTGGCCTTCTCACTTGGATGTGATACAGGACTCTATGCAATGACACCAGACATTACAGGCCAAATGGAAAACAAATTTGCTGATGGAGCCATAATATGCAGAATATTTCAAAAATAAGTTTTAAAGCCTCGACAGTGTACGCATTTTAAATCACACAAAGATGAAGGGAATTTTTCAAGATATTAATAAGTATCAGCTGGCATCCCTGAAATCTGGCAGAAAAATATATCCCCCCGTTTTGTTCACTAGCACAGCTTTTGCAAGGAGCCTGCTCCTGTGAATAAATGAGTTGTATTTCATGGATATGGCAGCTATCAGACCTCTCACTCCTCCATTCACTTTCCACCTTAGTTAGGATACAGAGATGAAACCAGAGACAGTGGTGATTAAATAAGACCTTCACACATGGAAGGAGCAACACATTTTTTGGTATCACTCAAAGGAAGTATCACCTATTCACGCTTCTAATTATCTACTTGCTACGGCTATTCGTTTTCTTCCCCTTTATTAGAACAGAACAGTTTGGTCTAATTGTTATACCAAGGGATTGAGAGTTTGAACTCCTGGATTCTATCTATTCCCAGCCCTGACACTGACTGCACAAATTCTGTCACCTTGTCCATAAATATTTAATCCTTTTTTGCCCTCCTTTCCCCACCCACATTAACCACCTGCAGTTTACACATATGAATTGTACTACCTCCAGGGGTATCTCGGAGTAGAATTAATAAATGTTTTCAGAACTTCTGGTACAATATGCCGTGTGAGAACTGAAGAAATTCAGAGGTCTGTAAAAATAGAAAATGGAGGAGAGGTTAGTGTTCCATACTTCAAAGTAATGGTTAGAAATCTAGCGAGAGAAAAAAGGCAATTTGGGCCTCAATTCTGCATGGTGCTGAGCGTTCTGTCATGACCCAGCAAAGCACTTATGCATATACAGAACATGAGTAGTCCCACCAGAGCCAGGAGCTGACCCAGTATTGAGATGATTCAGAATGGCGTGCTTGGAATATGAGAAGGGTCAATCTTACAAGCTAGTTCGGTTCGGTTTCTTACTCTTATTTTTTTCCATTTGGGGATCTCTGCTGAGTGCAGTGTGCAAGACATAACTCCATTTCATTTCTTGCTTGCTCTCAAATGACTTACAGTACATTCCATAGAGAACAGTTTCATCCTTAGGCAAAGAAAAAATGGAAACTGTTTAGTTCACATTTCTGTCTTCTGCAAAGCTCCTAAGGAAGCTGGGCAAAATTCTGGACAAAATTATATCATTTGACTAGAAATTAGCCATAATTTTCTGCCACTGGATTTGAGACCCTACTTTTATAGACAATTACATCTCTGGTTTATTAGTACTAGAGGCAAGAGGGATGGCTACAGTGGAACATTTTTCTCTTTGTCCATATTGCGTATGTTAACACAGTCTGCTGTGTGATCAATATCTGGACCCTGGCCCTGCTCCAATCCCCATTTGCTGAGGAGTTCCAGGATCTTGAATTCCACAATAGTATTGCTCTTCTTACCATCTTTCTGGTACTCTTCTTTCACTTTCCAAGTTTTCTTGAGTGTCACCACAAGGGTTAAAAAACTCAGCATATCCCAACTCTAACACAGCTAATGGAAATCAAGCCCAGAGCTGCTCTTCCTGTTGAACGATAAAGACTGTCTTCCTTTAGAGTCGCAAAAGTATTGTGTCCAGATGACATTTACATTCATTTTTGAAACATAGCCTGCAAACATTTCAACCAAAATGGAAAAAAAAAACATTTGTGTCCTGGGTGCCCCAAAGTACCAGGAGCAAACGAGTATTAGGTACCCAATTAATTTTACACATGCCATTTTGATTTTCACATCTCCCCCAACTTCTGGACAGCCACTATCAGCTACTCTGACACCCCAAAATGCATCATTCTGTCATGTTACAGCTATCAATGATTCCACAGGTCGAACAGCTGGCTGGTAGGTGGTCAGGTAAGAGGCAGGATTTTTTTTTTGTTTTTTTAAACCATATAGTGAGTGCAGTGTTGAGAAGTCTTATGCTCTGTGGGATATAAAAAAAAATTAAAAAAACAAAACTAAGAACTAGGCTTATACCAATTAAGCTACCACTTATCCAACCCTACCAGACAGCTCGTCAGCAGGTCCAATGTCACAGGATGGTGCTTCCCAGGGCCGCAGAGTGGGACAGAATTGGCCGGCTCACCCTCCCCCCTGGAAGCGGCTGGAATTCTGAAGGGATAGGAGCAATTCACCTAATGTGGAAGTTGCTTATAATACATTTCTCCTTGCTCTCTTTCCAGAGTTCATGGCCATAACAAGCTGTAGCTTTAATTGGGAACCCTCGCCTCCCTTTTCACAGCCCAAGAGGCCTGAAACACAGTAGAACTGGCATGGTTCTGCTACACAGAGTGAGGGGCAGGCAGCGGGGGGACGCTGCACCTGTATTAGTGCTCGGTGGAGACTTGTCCCATGGCTGCAGAGAATGGGGTACGTGGGCAAACTAGAGATCAGTGCAACTCTCGCAGCTGCTGCCTAAGCCCTTGTTGAGAGGAAACAAAGCAGGTTGTGGCATTTACTGCCTCCTGTGAGCTATAATAGCAGCTAGGAATAGCTAGGGGATGCTTTGTGGGTTGGGAAGAGTGAACTTTCCTTCCTTCTCTGCCTATATATAGGGGACCCACACAAAGCCTCTCACTCAGCCTTTGCACAGTTGAGGAGAATTTCACCCTCGGGGCCTGATCCAAAGCTCAATGGAGTCAGTGGGAGTCTTTCCCTTGACTTCAGGGTATTTTGGAGCAGACGCCATGATGAGCATCAATGGAACAACATTGAGTGGGAGATGGATCAGATGACTAGGCCAATGAATGGGAAATGTACATTAATGTAGATAAATGTAAATGAACACATCTAGGAGCAACGGACCAAACCAAGGGACACCGATTAAAATGGAACAATTGTGCAGCATGCTGACAAGCTGTAAGAGTGATTGTGGAGAATTCCTGAGAGCCATCAGCCTAATACATGGCTGCAGTTAAAAAAAAAAATCTAAAAATAAAAAAGGCAGAACACACTGAAATGCATCAGGAGCTGGGGAGACTTCAAATCAAAAGAAAGGAGGCTGGTGCTTTAGAAAGCACTGTTTAGACCCACAATGGAACACTGTATTCAGCTTTAATCACTCTCTCAAGAATGTAGCTGCCCTGAAAGTGGTGCAGTAGTGAGCAGCCAGGATAAAGCCAAGTTAGGGTGGCAGAGTGTACTTGTCATGTTCGCAGATATCACTAGCATGAGCGTAGCCTATTAATTGATTGTTTATACAGCATATTATTTTTTTCTTCCCCGTTCCTCCAGCATCAGAAGTAATCAGGATTCCATCCAGAACATGGAAAATAAGGGCTGGAACCTTTGGGCTCTTTCTATGCCTAGCTGAGCTAAAAATAAAGGGAACGAGCTCGTTGAGTTAAGTAGCTTCTCCATTCTAACAATCTTTATGCCCTTGAAATTCAGTTTGAAATGGAGCAGGCTGTGCTATTTCCTCACCAAAAATCAATACAAGCAACAGGTTAAAATGTTCTCAGTTACAATCAAAGAGTATCTGGGGAAATGATAGATATGTTAAACATCACTAAACTTAAGGCCATAATAAAACAGGAAATCTTTTTATTTGCCTGAGAAAACAGCATGGTGCAGTGGATAGATATCATATTAGGATCCAGAAAACCTGGATTCTATTCCCAACTTTGCTACTCTCCTTCTGTATGACCTTGGGCAAGTCACAATCTCTATATGTCTCAATTTCCCCATCAATAAAATGGGGATAATAATGCTTACTGAATTCGTAAAATGGTTTGAGAGCTACATATGGGAAGCACAAATGTGCTTATTATTCTAAAAAGCAGGAATATCTTCCAGGAAGAAACTGGTCAATTAGCAATATACATATTTCACAGAGAGGGATTTCATTTAAATTCCTCCTACTTGCAAAAATATTTATTTAATGAAAATATTTTTACAAAATCAGAATACATGGATAGTAGAATAAAGAAATGCCATATAATGCAATGCTGTACCGCAAAAGAGTCTCCCACAGATCTGACCTCTGATTTGTACTAATTAGTTCAAGTGACGTCCTGGAAAATATGTAAACCCACATTAGAGGCCCAAACCTCTAGACTGTATTCATGCAAAACTATTTTTAAAGGCACAAATGTATGAAATACAAATGGAGTATTAGCCTTCAAGCCCAATTTCTTGACTGTAATAATTGTTTTGTGTTAAAAGCGTAGGAGTTCTATCTAGGTTTTTGCTTCCATCAAACCAGTCTGTAAGAATTTGTCATTTTAACTGTTCCCTGAACACACACACACACACACACCCCTCGCCACCCACCCAGCCAACATACAGTTTACTCAGTAGAACACATTTCATTGCCTGAAAACGACAGATTTGCAATTAATATAATGATACAACTTTACGCAGGCACTCAGGAGCCATTGAACATATCTTAAAGTAAGGCTAGGTCTACACTACAGCGGGGTTCCGACCTAAGATACGCAACTTCAGCTACGTGAATACCGTAGCTGAAGTTGCGTATTTTAGGTAGGCTTACCTGGCGGTGAGGACGGGGGAAAGTCGACCGCTGCCGCGCTGCCGCCGACTCCGCTGCCGCCTCTTGTCGAGGTGGATTTCCGGAGTCGACGGCAGAGCGATCAGGGATCGATTTTACCGCGTCCTCACGAGACGCGGTAAGTCGATCCCCGATAAACCGATTGCTACCCGCCGGATCGGCGGGTAGTGAAGACGTAGCCTAAGAGGTAACTCCTCGCAGCAGCCAGCTTTTTCAGGTATCTCCGCTGCCTCAGCTGGCCACTGGCATGAGTAGGGTCTTTCTCTGCACACAGAAAGAAGAAAAGGGTCAGTGCAATGTCCCTAAAAAGAAAATTAAATAATTTTTAAGAGACCAATTTTTGCCATTTACTCACTGTGACTCTTATTTTTTTATGAGATTGGCACTTTTAAAACGCTGTTGTCGGCTAAGGAATATATTCTAGATTGTAGAGATTCCTAATGTGTTTTTTAAAAGTTACACCAGAGCCCAGTTTACTTTTGTTTTTTTTTTAAATAACCAATATTTGGGGGGGGGGTTATTCCAACAAAATGGACATAAGCTTCCCCTACTGAATCTGCAGCTACAAAAACAGATTCTTCAGGCTCTGTAAACCTAATTTATAACACTGGTTCAAGGACAAAGAAGAACAGCAGAAGAGGTTATGTTAATCACAAGCTCTGTGAGAAACAAAACCATGAGAAAGGACAAGAGTGCTACCAAAAGACATTCTGGGCCTGGTTTTGATCCCACTGAAATGGTTTTACACTGGTCTACCACTTCCCGCCTCCGTGAAATTACTCTGGATTTACACAGGGGTTAGGAGGCGAGCAGAATCTGGCCTGTAACATCAAACTTCTTTAAAAAAAGAACTCCACATAATGGGGAGAAACCCTGAACGCTACAAAAATGTACGTGATAGTGTCCTTTGTTTTACAGAGAGATTGATGTCTTAGAACAACGTACACCACACTATACAGACATTCTCACCAGCTGTTTTATCTAATGGAACACACACACACACACACACACACACACACACACACACACACACACAAATAAATGTATTATTGTGCCATTTAAAGGAAAAAACTCACGTTTTAAAAGCTGCAATACAGTGTTCCAATGAGCTGAAATGTGGCTCAAAATATCCCAAAACCTGGAGTCGCTAAAAAAGACACATTTTTAAAAAATAAACTAAATCAAGTACAGTAACATTATTTGTTATTTTAAAATTACTGTCCATTTTCTACTGCCCCACTCAGAAAAATAAACAGATGATATGGGGCTGCCCATGATCCCCACTGGCTGAATTTTACACTATTCTAAAGTGATTTTTGGCCAAATGTTTTTTTATACTGCACAGAAGTTTGGAGGGGAACAAATATATTCATTTATCATTAGGGTCTCTTGCTATTTCAAAAGCAACTGCTGACATCTATTGGCAGAAATTTAGAAGGACGCTCATTTTACAGACTTCAGACGGGATTGTTTTTTTTCCCTTCTAGAGACATGCAATATATTATGTTATTATTTGTATTATCGTAGCACCTCTGATATAGAATGGGACCGATTCCTGTCTCAGGAAATCATCGCAATCAGAACTCTATTGAACTTGATGGAGTTAAACTGGTGTAAAATCAGAGTAGCTGAAATCAGAATCAGGTTAAATCCTTCTCCTTCCCCCAGTATTCTGTGTTTCTTGCGAACATCTGAGTCTAGAAATAAGCTTTTAAACATGGGAGCATAATGTTTAAGCATGGAACGCTAATAGAAAGTCCAAGTATTACATTTGGATGGTCAAACTGGCACAAAGTAACACTTAACTTCCACAGCACCTGGAAGATCTCAAAGCACTTTGTAAACACTGACTATACAGAGATGGCTATGTGATATTATCCCCATTTCATAGAGAGGGAAACCCAGGGACAGAGAGGCAGAGTGCCTTCTCATAGAATATCAGGGTTGGAAGGGACCTCAGGAGGACCAATCCCCAGACAGATTTTTACCCCAGTTCCCTAAATGGCCCCCACAAGGATTAAACTCACAACCCTGGGTTTAGCAGGCCAATGCTCAAACCACTGAGCTATCCCTCTCCTGCCAGTTTGTGGTAGAGCCAAGAATAGGACACAGCTCACCCACCTCACACTCCTGGGCTCTTGTCCAAGACCACCCTTCCTCTTTTATACCATTTTACACTCCTAAATGCAGGAAGCAGAATTTTTACATCCTACCAAAGCACCCAAAATTTTGCTCATATTAGCAGTCTTGTTCATTGTCAGATCAAGTACCCTAAAATACGCATCGCTGACACCCATGCCAAGTAACATCAAGTAGGCAGGGTGGTGATAAAAATTCCTCTGATTAAGTGGCCACTGTTCGAGATGCAGAGACTTCACTGATAACATTTTCACAGGTTAAAGTCAAAACATTGTAGTAGTCATAACTAAAGAAAAATGTAGGAGAGCTAAAGAACCTCATTAAGGACAGCTGGAGTCCAGTTATTTTTTTTCCATGAAGAAACCACCACCCCACCCTCCCAGCATAATGCAATTAGTATTTCAGGCTGAGGAGAAGCTCACTTAAAAAAAATCCTCTGCACTGTTCTAATGAATGGGACCAAGACAGAGAAAGAGCAGACACACTTTTCCCCCTAATTTTCGACAAGCTCTGGGAGGTAGCTGACTTGGGTGAAGAACATGAACTCAAGGGAGAAGCAGGACCATGCTGGGCCACAGCAGAAATGCAGTAAGGTCTGGGATGACGTGTTCCAATATGAAAGCCATCAAATCTTAAGTAAAATAACTGCAAAGCCATAATGAGGAAGGTATAAACATAACACCAAACAAGAGGAAGGAGCCCTCAAAGCTGATTCTGGCCATAGCAAGGAAGGTTCCATATGGGTCTCCACTGACTTCTGCAACATTTGCACTGATGCTAGTGTAATATGGAAGAACACACTTAGAAGATGTTCAGCAATATAGTGGCAATGGTTTAGCCCAGCACAACATTGGTTCAGGAGAAATCCTTCAAGAAAGGGACAATAGAGTGAAGCTGCCTTGGTTATTCCGATTTTCTCATCCTTGTCATATCCTCCCCATTTGTCATAGTTGTGGATGGCAACGAACAATGGATTCTCATGTCCACAGCCATAAGCAAGGAAAGAGGAGAATGAGACAAGGACAGTGTTCACCATCTACAGAGCTAGAAACATCTCCAGGATAATTCAAAGTATATCTGTTGTAATGACTATTACTCAGAAGGAAGAAATAAAGTTGGGGAGTGAAGGGGACTGAAACTTAGAGAAAGGGAGAAGCTTAATTTTAGGCCAAGGAGAATAGAAGGAAAGGATAGTAAAGGATAGAGAGTGCACTTTCACGGTTACACAGCATAGACCATATTCACAATCTCTCATGGCCTATCTACTGCACACCAGCTCTCAGGCAGCCTGGAGACAATGTGCTGGCAAAATAGTAGTGACCAGAGAGACTCAACATGCATTGTTACACATGTAGTAAGCTGCACATAGAGCACTAACTTTTTATGGTGATTTATAGAACATACATAGAAGAGATGATCCCTTTTCTGAGACTTCCCAGTATAAAATGGACAAACCTAGAATATGAGGATAGACGAAGGAAGAGGCTAGAGAAAGGAGGAACAAGGGTTGAGTATTGTAGAGGAAGTGAGTCATATAGGTTCTAATTTTGTTTGTTTGTTTGTTTGTTTGAATTAGAGACTGTGGTAGGACAAGAGAAGAAGAACAGTCAGCAAGGAAGTGATAGTTAGTGCCTCTCTCGATTAGACAATTGAGTTAGCTACCAATAGTGGGTAAAGTTCACGAATGGTGATTCTAGAATAGATAAAATTGCTTTCCTGTTTCTTGCCAGTGCATCCAAATCATTTTATGTCAACTTGAAGTAGAGTAGTGCAGAGAGAGACGGCCGCAGTAATGAGATGTTTAGCCATTTGTGCGTAGTTTGAGTAGAGACAGGCCCAAGCTGAAATGTCTGGATAAAAGAGTTAGACTCAGACTTTTCCAGAGTTTGGGGATATTCAGATCTGAGTTCATGGATCAACCCAGTGTACAGGTATAGACAAGCTGGAAAGTTCAGATCCAGATCCAGAGTTGTAGAATCTGAGGCTTTGATCCAAGCACATCTCTAACTTCTGAGGCATTTTCTGTATTCTTTCTGTGGATGCTGATGAGACAATATGATTTAAGATCAGCCCTCAATTATTTGGATTGTCCTCTATTCACAGGCCCATTAAACGCAACATCTTTGCCAGGAATTCATATCCAAAACAGGGAAATTGCTACAGATTTTGGAAGAGGACGAAATGGGAGGCCGTAGAGAAGAAATATTTTGGAGAGCTGACCTTATTGGATTCAGTCAAAATGGAATCCTATCTCTGTATATACAATATATAAAACCTTCAGAGATGCTGGTGCATGCATAGCTGTCCTCCACAGACAATGTGAGCCAGATGCAGTTATTAATTGGACATTTCAGTTTTGCATTTAGTTACTTGTGTAGATAAGTGTTCTTATGCCATTTGGCTGCATACGCAGCAAGGATGGAAGGATGTCATCGTTTCATCAGGATAACAAGACAGTGGAAACAAGATCTGGCAGTTTGGAAAGAAATTGTAGAAAATGTTATTGGCAGTGCCATGGCATTGATGCCAACTGTTTCCAGTAAAGGGCTACAGTTATTCTCAGGTACTTACCATATGGCAGGAAAGTAAGAATTGGAAGCTTTATTTTGGAGGTTCTATTCTAATGCAGCAGAGGTGCGGTGAAATTAGCATTTGTAGGAATGTGGCATTCTTGGAACATTGCTCTGCAACTCTGGCACTCATGAGATGGAGCAAGTGACTTTAAAGACAGGAAGGCTGAAAGCTGTTGAGCATTTCATTTTGAAATGCTTGATACTGAAGACATCCTTTAAGGCCAGGCATATAGTTAGGAGTCTGAGAAAAAGTTGAAAGTTCTCTCTCTCAGTTCCTTGGCAGAGTTGTCACAGGTAGCTGGTGCTGAATGCAGAAATACATTGATAGAGAATTCTATTCATCTTCTGAACACTTACTTCCCAAAGAAGGGGGGGGGGGAAATGTTATATGATCCCCTATATGATCAGCAGCTCAGCATTAGTGTTTTGGAGCTATGGGCGATTTGTCTGGCACTTCCCCTATTGACCAGCACGTGTTTGTCTGTTGCAATAAGAGAGCATCTTTTGCAACTATCTAAGAAAAAGTGGGCACCAGGTGTTGACACCTCTCAAAGTAGGTAATGTAACTTGGGTGCTAAGTAGACTCCTACTAACTGCCTTGAGGGACAGCATGTCTTCAGAGGAGGGAGACTATCATGGTAGGTTGGCTGAGGAGTGCTTCAAGAGGCCAGATAAAGTATTCCTACCTCCTCTCTGCAGTACTCTCTGCTGGGCATATCTGTTGCCTTTCACTCAGGATGTTTGTTTGGAGAATTGGAGGAATAGTGACACATGCTAAAGAAAAAAGGGGAAATTATTTACCTGTCACTGTTTGTCACAGACTAGCTCTTCCCCTCTCCGTTGTGGGAGATTTGTCTTTGCGAGCATTGTCATTGCTTTCTGATCTGAGCAAGATGTGGGTTAACTGGTATCTTTATTGCAACTATGCCTGACACTTCTCCAACTCCATGCTTTCTTCTAGGTGGAGATGTACCATTGCCTGACAGATATTCCCTGAAGGATGAAAAGGAACAGGTACAAGTGGTGGCAAAGGACAAAGTGGACAGAAGAGAACTTCAGTGGCTCTCAGGATGTGGCAGGCTTTTTACCAATTCTGGGGCAATTCTACCTCCATCTGGAAATATTTAAGAGGAAAATAACTGAGACAATACCAGTGAAACATGTGCATGCAGGAGGATCCTTGTTTGAAGGAGGCTAAACATATTCATAAGATGAATTCCAGAAAAAAAATTAAAGCCCAGCAGAAGAAAGCAATCGTTTATTAGATACGGAGGACTCTTTTAAAGGTTTCAGGCAGCATATGGATGAAGTGGTACTCTTGCCAGCATTAAGAACTTTTTGCAGTAGTCTTCAACAAGGCCTGGGCTTCTTGTCTTTGCCTTGGTGAGAAAGCACAATGTTGGGGAGACAAACAACTGCACTTCAGAAAGCCAACTGAGATGAATGGGATTCCAGCTGAAAAATCACCTCAGCAGACCTAACTAATAGTCCATTCTTACCCTGCCCCAAATGGTCTTGGGCTTTGCAAAGTGAAGTCCATGGGAATTACAGTATATCTGCTTATGTCAGAGCTGAATTTAGCCCTTGGTTTTTATTCCTGCCTCTGCCACAGACCCTGTGCAACCGAGGGCAAGCTACTGAACCTCTATGTGCCTGCATTCCCCATCTGTAAAGTGGGCATGATAAGTCTCCCACTGCACATGGGGTTGGGAGGCCCAGTTCATTAATGTTTGCAATATGCTTTCAAATCTTAGAATGTACGGTGCCCTATAAACACATAAATTATTAAAATCTGGGCATGACATTAAAGCTTTCAAGCTCTCATTTCATTCCTACCCTCACCCAAACACATCCTCTGAGGTAATGGGTACTACTGATGCACAATTTACTCAATGCTTAGAGGTCTCTTGTGTTCACAAAGTCATCTGATGCCCTTTCCTTGCCCTCCCTCCCCCACTACTTCCTGAGGCCAAGCCTCAAAAAGACAAAGCGGTTTGAAAAGAACAGCTGCCATGGTGCTGAGTCAATACAGACAGAGACAAAATAAAACACCCTGCATCTGTGGCAGTGTTTTTTCAGTCACAGTATCACCAATGCAGAAAGCGCTGATGGCTGTTTAGTAAACAACAATGCAAGAGTGGGGAGAGAGGAAAAGAAGGGGTGGGGGTTCTTTCAAAGAAATTCGCCATATCCTGAAATCTTGAAAACAATATGCTAATTCCTGCAATGGGGCAACCAAACAGCTGGTGTTGCAATGCTTTGCTTTGAAACAATGATATTTCACTGATGTTCCACTTAGATGACTACTTCTAGCATTAAACAAGGGATGGAATGAGAGAAAATGGTTTGATTATTTTTCACTGTGAAATGCAACAGGAAGGGCAAAATACTGCATGGTCTTTTTCAAGGACTACTTATCAAGAGAGGTATAGTTCATCTTATTCTGTGCCAAGTAAAGGTTTGCAGGGGGGAGACCTGTCTGTATTCCACAATATTTCTCTCTCTTGTAACTATTTGTCGTAACATGATATGGGCTTGTCTGCACTGGGAAATTACATTGTGTAAGAACACGTGTTTAACTAAAATAATGCAAAATGGCTTATCACTTAGTATAGACAAAGACTAACCTGTTTACCATTGTCAGTTGCTGACAATCATTCCTAGGGTGGGTTACTGATTAATGCTGGGATGGACTCTAGGGTTAACCATGATAGCCCTTGGCCACATTGAAAGTTTTAACACGTGTTCTAACAAGATATAATTTCTCAGTGTATGAAAACCCCGTGACAGCATTGAGAAATATTGTACAAAGACAGCAGGGACATTTTGGCCAACAAATTTAGAAACTTGGACCAGTCCCTTTGAACTTTTGCTTCATTTCAATCCTCTGATTTCATTCAAAGCGGGAGAATGTTGTATTGATGTAAAAGACACCTGCAAAAAGCTTCTTTTTAAAAAGAGTGAAACCCCCAAGCCATGTGTTCAAAAGCAAACTTTTAAAATGGCAGCCTCGCAAATTATATGAGCTGTCGGCCAGCTTTGTAGATGTTATGAAAAACAAATGTGCATGAGCAAATTGTGGCATTCATCATCCGTGAAAGAGATTCTGTACAGCTGCAGATTTGTACATTTGCTCTACAAAGCTGCAGAAGGTCAGTTTTTCATAGCAACAAGCCAAATTATTTTAAAAAACTCTTTGCCTCGGAACATGTAATTTGTGGGTCTTCTAGAATTTTATTGTCCAGCAAACTAAGGATTTGTGATGGGGTATACTGGACTCTGGACCCTCTTTGACCCACTCACATAGTTTGAGCCATTTGGTGTGTTTTCTTCTCCATTCCTCCCCCCTGTGCCTCAGAGCAGAGGGAAGGTGATTTTGCCTCCTGGCTTCAGAATTTTGCATTTTGCTGGGAATGTGTGTTTCAGACAAAGTGAAAATGAGGAAAAAAATATTTCAAGGACACAAATTATGACCCCAAACCTATAAATAAGATGTCAAATGCAATAAATTAGCACATAATCGAGCAATCTCTATTAAATCTCCCTAGTCCATAAAAAAAATTTTCTGTTGCACAAAAACTTCACTGCTATAAACAGAAAAGACAATATATTGGGCCTGATTATCATTTATTCTAAGGCCTCTTTATATTGCCCTGGCAGCTTAAAGGAGCCGTGTAGTGGCTATAAATGTAACTTACACCTACATTAACACCTCTTTACATTGCCAGAGTGATGTAGAAGGGTCTAGCTCAAAATGACAATCAGGCTCCTTGAGTTTACACTAGAAGCTATTTAGTGACGTATTTTAATAATTAGGCATAACCACATGCTCTATATTGCAATAAGGTGAATCGGAGCAAAAAGATTTAGGATTACATTTTTAAAATCTGATTTTTTTTTTTACTTTATGTAAATGTAAACCCCTTTTTTAAAATAGTTTTGCCACAGACTATATTTAACTTACTACACACTTGGCACTCAAATACCACGGTGATGAGCATGGCATAAGCAGAGTAGAGAATGTAGATGTTGTATGAAGTATAGAAATCTTGTGAATAATTCAGCAAGAGCTCAAGTGTGCTGAATCTCTGACAGAGGCACTGCAAGTGTATTTGGTAAACTGCAGTTATGAAATGCATTTTTCCAGGACTTGTTATAACTTGGTAAAATTGCTCAGGGCTGAAATGCTTTTATACACAGTTGTCTTAAAATTGTTTACAAAAAAAATATCACCAAATATCCTCATGGCTATTTAAGTTATAGAAGTGGATTAAAGCATTTGAGTTTGAGGCTTTATATTTTTGATCATCTCTAACTAGTGTCCTTTCTTTTTTTCCAGCTCTCACTTTTTACCTTATTAACAAAAGGCATTTTCTTTGCAAGCCAGCCACTACTTCATACAGCTCGCTTTTACAGGGAAACATTTCAAGTCTTGGGTTCCAATCCTGCACACTTATACCCACATGTAACACCACAGAAGGGAACGAGCCTATTCGGCCAGGTACATTTACTTGGGTGTTTGCAAGGTGGAGATCTTGATTGAGAATAATCAATGTTGCTTCTGAGTTCTAGACGGTCTTCGCACCCTTAACACAACGAATGAGGAGTTCTTCATAATCAGCCACTGTATATACATACTAACAATTTCCCCAGAATAGTTTTTAGTAGTGTGATGACACTGGCAGAGAAGGGGGTAATAGAGACCTGGGGTGGCTGCATGGGGAGCAGCCAAGAGAAGAGGGGCTGTGAGGAACAGTCATTTGGGGCCCATATAAAAAGGGAGCTGCAGGGTCAAGTTCAGTTGCTGCTGGGAGCCCAGGGAATAAGGACTGTGTCTCTGGAGGGCTGAGAGAACTGTAAGCACCTTGGACAGAGCGGTGGCTGGTTCCTGAGGCTGAGCGGCTGAGGCCCTGAGATGGGGGTGAAGAAGGTGCTGGGGCCATGGTGAAGTGACCCAGGGAAATAGAGCTGCATTGACCAAGGTTACAGAGGAGCACCAGGGGGCTGCTATTAACAGGGTCCCTGGGTTGGGGCCTGGAGTAGTGGGTGGGCCCAGGTCCCCCACAACTTTCCACTGGAGAAGTGGCTGGACTGTTGGGAGAAACAGATGATGACCTAGCCGGAGGGCTGAGTTAAGAAGAGGAGGCTGCGGTTCTGAGAGCTGAGAGAGGAGCCATAGGCAGAAACAGAGACAGAGTGCTGGTGTGCAGACCGTGGATGTCGGCCTCGACCTAATCCCCAGCATGACCAAGAGGGGGCGCCAGTCTAGCGATGAGGGCTGTGTCCCGTGACAACTGGCATCTTCATTATCATTTTAATAGTTCCACGCAAATCTGGCTGACAACACAACTCCAAACATGGAAGAAAACCTGCACAAAGCAGTGAAAGAAAACAGCAGAACTTGGCTGCCCTGATTGTACTTGCTCTGGAAAGTCACAGAAAGATTGTTTATAGGTCCTCTGCAACCAACATTATGATCATCAGGGAAGTAGGCCTGGTCCATATACCTATGTATCTTCTGCGCCTGTGAGACTGACAAGACCAAACAATGGATCCTTGTACACTGTCCCTTTGGCAAATTATTCCTTATGCTAGCAAGAATGGAATGTCTGAGATGCAAAATAAGAGCACACCTTGACTCTGATTTTGCAATGTATAAGTGTCTGTTTGGGGTGCTCTTGACACTTTCCTTGCATTAGCCAAAATTTAATCCCACAGATAGACAAACTACCACTTCAAAGGGGAAAAAAGATAGAACATGAAATATCTGTTCAATACTCCAATACATTGTTTTTCTGCATTGTCACAGCTGAAACCATTATAATGTGCTGGATCAATATTTAGTTTGCTCTTGGAGAACCTGATATTTTAGACCCATCAATAAGAGCAGGATTGGCTTTAATCACCCAACACATTCACACACTACTGCAGAAAAAAAATCTGTTTTAGAGCATAGGAACAGACAAATTAAACTTCAAATGTCGAGTGTTACCAATGTAATTCAAATGTTGCAACCTGCAGTGAATTATTCTGTGCCCCATTTAATAGTGAGAACATAAACAACTTTTACTATGGCAGCACTGAAGCAGTGCAGTGATATGACAAGCCAAGTATCTAAGGGCAGGCCAAATCTTGGATTCCTTACTTATACAAGTTAGCTCTATAGAAGTTAACATGATTACTTGCATGAATAAGATGAGCAGAATTTGGTCCAGTATCTATATTCATCAGCTACTCCTGGGAAAATTCTGCACCACTGCATGTGTGCAAAATTAATGAGCTGTGCATATTTTTAATTTTTGCACAGAAAAAAGCTTCTGCCAGAAAGTTGCTGCAGTTATTCCTTTTTCCCCCACCAGAAACAGAGCAGCAGCTCCCGGCCATCTAGGGAACAGAAAGAACCTGCCTTCTTCAGAGTGTCTGTTGGACCAGGTCAGGAGACTGGGGCAATGGGAAGACAGACAGTGTGGGGCTGCTGGGGGGGGGTCACATAAGGGCTAGTGGAGGAGGACAGACTGGGGCAGGGGCTGAATGGGAGTGGAGGCACAGGGACAAAGGGGGAGGGAGGTGCATGGCCACATGGGTTGGGGAGGAGGCAGAGTGGGGGCACAGAGACACATGGGGACAAGGAGAGTGGTGCAGGGCCACATGGGGATGGGGGCAGTGGGTGTCTGAGTGGGGGTGGAGGGACACATAGACAGGGGGTACAAGGACACATGGGGGTATAGAGACACATGGGAACAGGGGCAGATATGCCTGACTGAATGGGAGATGCTAGGGGTCAGCCAGGGTCTGCATGGGGGAAGCTCCCTAACAATCCCTCCCCACTCCCCCCAAAAATCCTGTTCCATATTTTTCCCACCCATACCCAACAACCCTCCAAGCTCACACACAGGTTCCTTCCCAGCAATTACCTCCCTCTCCCTCAGCTCCTGACTCGCCCAAGCCTTTGCACTCAGGGGCGGCTCCAGGCACCAGCACAGCAAGTGCGTGCCTGGGGCGGCAAGCCGCGGGAGGTGGCCTGCCGGTTGCTGTGAGGGCAGCAGTCAGGGGGCCTTCTGTGGCATGCCTGTGGGAGGTCCGCCAGTCCCGCGGCTTTGGTGGCAATTCAGCGGCAGATACGGCGAATCCGCGGGACCGGCAGATCACCCGCAGAAATGCTGCCGAATCCGCGGGACCGCAGACCTCCCGCAGGCGTGCCGCACAAGGCCGCCTGAGTGCCATGCTTGGGGCGGCAAAAAACAGAGCCGCCCCTGTTTGCACTGCTTCTGAGGGGTGTGGGAAATCCAGTTCTGTATTTTAGTTTAAATGAATTATTACAGAACTCTGAGTATTAATATGCCTAGTAAGGAATTTGTCAAAAAACATTTCCTGAATCTTTTTTGCTGTCTGTATTGTTACAGACATACTTGCTGACAGGTATTTTGAAATAAATGACCAAAAATAATTGAAACGGGTGTGATTATATTGTGTTATTTTGGCAAATAAAATATGCAGAATTTGAAAATATTGTGCACAGAATTTAATTTCTTTGGCACAGAATTCTCCCAGGAGTAATCTACTGGCTTGTACACACAACCATTTATGTTGGTATAATTTACATCACTCAAGGGTGTGAATAAGCCACCCCCTGAGCGACGTAAATTGCACCAATCTAAGCACCACTGTGCACAGCACTATGTCAGTGAGAGAGCTTCTCCCACTGACATAGCTACCACTTCTCATGGAGGCGGTTTTATTATGCCAATGGGAGAACTCTTGACCATCGGCATAGAGCATTTTCACCAGATGCACTACAGTGGTGCAGCTGCATCAGTGCAGTTCTGCCACTGTAATGCTTCAAATGTAGATTAGCCCTACCAATGCTATCCTGCTCCCATGTAACTTGGTGGCAAAAGTCTCATTGACTTCAGTGGGTGCAGGATCACCCACTGAAGTCCCTCACATAGACCCTAGACAGCTCGCAAAAAAAAATTCCAGCTGTTATCTGCATACGCTGTTTTACGTTGTTTTCTTTTGCATTCTCAGGAGTTTGGAGCACAAAAATCCTACTACAAGAAATACGGTTGTAAATCACTCGCTGTCTTTAAAATTAAAGTCGTGGCGCATGAGGCAGCATTAGTATAAGTGAAAGAATCAACAGGTTAAGAAAGGTTAATAAAAACCCTTGTAAACTTACCCCCCAAAATCTGATAGGGATATAAAAGCAGCACATAAAATACAGAAAGACATAATGTCTGCCGGAATCTAGACACAAATATATTTAGGATTGGTTCCACTTTGTGTGTTTTAGTTCCGCTATAATGCCCAGATTTGCCTGGAGCTGATTCTCACTGCTACTGAAAGGAAACAAAGTTTAACATGGCAATTGAAGATTGGATTTCCCTGGATCTCTCTGACCAAGCAAAATTGTCAAGAATTTTTTAAATCAGACATCACTAACATCCTCTCTAGAGGCACAAACACCTTGGTTAGCCTGAATTATCAAAAGTGGATAATCCTGCAAAAATATTTAGCAAGATTATTAGACCTTGCATATTAACAAAGGGGAAATAACCATCTCCTTAAGCACTAGAGGCCCAATGTAAAGTATTTCTCAAATGTAGTTACAAGACAATGGAACCTTTTATCACTATTTGTTTCCGATCCCTGTCACCAAACTTTCTCCATTCACCTTACCAGCCTCCATTAGGACCTGATCCAATATCCACTGAAGTTAATGGGAGTCAGAGCTTTAGTGACCTGGTAAAATGCCATGGAGACAGACAGGTCTTTGGCACATGCCTTTGACAGAGTGCTCCAGGTTCTGGTACCTCTTCTCCTCCTGCTGTATGTCCTCAGGGTGGAGAAACAAGGACAGGCTCCATTGACTTATTGCAAACCACTTTAAGACCCAGTGAAAACAAAGCAAGAGAAAATCATATCAAACAGAAAACAGACAGTATGAAATCAGATCCAGCCTGACACTGGCTAACAGCTTAACCAGATAAAGTACTATTTTATTATTAGATTAAGGTGATTTCAGCAGGTATTCACTTGGATCTTGGGGCTCAGATGTTCATGGCACATTCCATCAGGTCTTTTCCCTTTCTCTCTTGCTTCTTTTCAGTGTTCCAGCATCTCCATGGCATACACTGCATCAGACAACCTCCCCCTGGTGTCCAATTCTTTTTCTTCTGGACCCCCGAAGTAGCGAGGGGTTAAGTCTTAACTTGCTCATTAGTTAAGACAGGAAGGAAGACATCCTTTGTAGTAATATTTTGACAGTAAGGTTAGCACTTACCACAGATGGTGTCCTCTCTCTGGCCACAAACTTCTAGTAAATTCTTATTTTATTCCAAGACATATAGACCTGTTCAGACTTATGTAATAACATCTAAAGATCCATAAGGGTATATACATTTATCTATCATCCCCACCCCATGGCTTCTTCCCATATTGACAGAGCCTATTAACATGTAAATCTTCCTTATCCTGAGCTCTGCAGTGTTGTTGTAGCCATGTTGGTCCCAGGATATTAGAGAGATTAACTATTATCCCAACCTGACATGTGAACCTTTCAAAACAATTTAACATTCCCTTTTCCTCACCCTGAAGGTGACTGTTTTCCCTAGCCAAGGAGCCTTTTAAATGCTAATTAGGCATTCAAAGTCTTGGCTTAAAGTGTTAAACGTGAAGTCATTTATCTCTCTCAATTTTTTAAAAAGGGACCAAACTTTGTTAATTCCAATCTGTCAATAACTCCAGTCAATAGCCAAGGATGGTATCCCTATGGTCACAGGCAGGATGCACCATGGCATAGTGATAGAAAGGTTTTATCAACACTTGTTTGGGAAGAACTGTATAATTCACTCATGGTTACACTGCTCATGAGTAAATAGTCATCCTGGTTAGATTTGTATACCAACCAACACCGTCACATGCTTATATAATAACATTGGAGCAGGGAAGAGGGTCATTCCAAATGAATGATGATAAAACCTTTATGCCACACCAAATCACATATTCGGTTGATGCTAGGGATGAAATTCCATTGGACTCCAATAAGGCTAAGCTATTACCCTATATATTTAGTATATGTGTAGGAGCAGACACGTGCATGCAACGTGCATATGTGGAGTTTAAGAATTTTGTTAGGTATTACTCGTTTAATCAGTGGATTAAAGTACATTTCTGATACAGCTTCAAAGAAAATAATTATATCTACACTTCAAACTACAAGATATGCTAGGAGCTTCTGTTATACTGTGTAAGTTGACAGGTTTTAATTTAAGTAATGGCAAACAAACAGAGTACTTAGCCATAAAGCCTTCAGAAACCCTTTTTTAGGCTTCAGAGAGTTGTACTGCAGTACAAAAAGCCTTGGACAGCAAAACAGTGGCTGAATAAAGACAATGTCATCAGTCTCTTATTGATCAACAAAAGGTTCAAAGATGTCAGACAGTGTATGAAGGTACCAGGAAAACTAATGTATATTCTGTCAGATGAGCCAGTATATTGAGTTATGCTGCCCATTAAAAGTTAGTTTTAGAATTTTTAGCCCAGTATCCTCCTTGATAAATATGATGATCCATACATTGTTGTTGAAAATCTTCCTTGTGTTATTCAGTATTAGGATGGGGATGCTTACAGCTGAATCTACTAGCTAGATAGGGATACTAGCTCTTGCTAGAAGCCCTCTGGGATATTTGGGTGTTTTAGAGCATTAACTATATGCTATGCTGCAAGACTGTCAGTCTATCACTTTAGAGAGAAAAGGTGGGTGAGGTAATATCTTTTATTGGACCAGCTTGTCTCTCTCACCAGCAGAAGCTGGTCCAATAAAATATATTACTTCACCCACCTTGTCTCTTTAATATCCTGGGACCAACACAGCTACAACACCACCGTACACAGTCTATCACTTTGTTATAGCACACAGTTTGAAGTAGATGCCATCTTAATGATGTGATGGCATCTTTTCAAGCCATGTACTCGAATACACAAAGTAATACACACACACACACACACACACACAGTATAATTTTGCATCAGTATTGAGAGTATACCTAAGACAGCTTTGTTGGTTATTACACAAAATAAGACTGGTCTGGAAGCGGCTATGGACACTCGTCTTTGACATGGGGCAGTTAATTCCCCATCAGAACTGAATATCTCACAGTGGAGCCCACAACTGCAGAGATTACTAATTAATTCATAGTTTTAGTCAATTCAGATTAGGAGAACCAGTTGGCCTCTGTCTCCGGCAAATGCTACACAATAGCAAAGCCCATTAGAACAGCCATTTTCAAAGCAAACATGTTTTCCTTCTGAGGAAATAAATTAATCTGCCACTTGCAATTCTACTCGGTTTGTTCGTTAGAATCAGTCTCTCTTTGCTGCAACCTCTGCCCAGCAGATAACCTGCCTCACTGTGCTCACATTCATCACAACAACTTGAGATGCATAACTCCGGTCATGGTCCATTATGTAGTCATTAGTGCCTGCAACGATGGGGGCTTTTGCTAAAGCAGCTATCACAACAAAACCCTGTGCTGTGATGCTATCGTAAGCCTAGCAGACCTGCTGAGATACGGGTATTGCAGAATGTGAGGAAATGCCAGCTTATGGCTCTGACCTTGGACGAGCTGCTCTGGTTCTGTTCCCAGAGCCACCTGACAAGTCTGGAATCACAGCTGCAAAGCAGGGAGTTTTGAAAGTCTCCTAGCACCAGGTGAGGCGATTGTCCTTTGACACAGCTAGCTTCTAAAAATAGAAAGCCAGAAGGATGATTTCGGCATGACCTTGCTCACTGAGCCGCTGTGAGCCTATAGAGCAACAAGAATGGCTCTCACTGCAGGGATGCTAGAATATTTCATGGCTTGTCAGTACCTCGATATAAACTGGGGTAGTGATAAAAGACAAAGGAAAGTAGCATGAAGATTGGAAAAGAACAGACGTTGTCTGCTTCAGCTTTACAGATAACTTATTTTAAAAGCCCCACAACACATCTTCCCTATTATATTGTTAAGGGCAGCCAGAGAAGTGGCCCCTATGCAGCCAAGTTGGAATATGAACTTTGCCATCACAACCTTCTTGCCCCTCCAAGGAACAGGCACATTCGATGTAAATATGTTACAGGTTAGAAATTAATGAGCTGTATTTAATTGACAAAGAATTAGTAAAATTCTAACAAGTTGACCAAAAAATGAGCCACATGGGAGAGGAGGATGTAACCCTTGAGCCAGTGACCCTGGTTTCTACATATGCACAGATGTAGACTCCACCACTGCACAACTCTACAGTAATCATGCAGTGCATTAGGGGCTGAACTATCTCTGTTCAGCACCCCGTCAGGACTGGCCAAACCCTGGCTTCCTTACAGAGTGAAAGCAGCCAAAGTATTGTTGCCTTTACCTTTCAAGTGATATTTTGCATGGCCTTCCGCTCCTGAGCAATTTCATTCCAACTTGAACATACAATGTGATGCCAGAAGAGTAGCACAAGATTATCAGGATCCTGGAGTTGTTTCTGTGGTTTATAGGGTTGCCAACCCTCCAGGATTGTCCTGGAGTCTCCATGAATTAAAGATTAATTTTTAATTAAAGATTATGTCATGTGATGAAGCCTCCAGGAATTTGTCCAATCAGAACTGGTGACCCTAGCACTGGTTTACAGTTACTGTTAAGTGTGTAAGCATGAGAAACTGCACTGATCTGAAAGCCGTAATAAAAGAACATCTTAAAAGCCACACCCATAATAGATTTGAATGAAAAGTATTGAAAGCCTTTGTACTGGAACAGTTGCAACCAACAATCTAAGGGTCAGATTAGGTGTTAAATGATGGTGCATGCTCTGCTCTTACTTGGGTGTAACCCATTGAGTTATGATTAAAGTGTAGGTGAATAAGCATTGACAATACACCAAGGAAATAGGAAGGATGGTCCAGTGTTTAGAGCACTAGCCGAAGACCTAAGAGATCTGGATTTAAGTCCCTCCTCTGCCACAGACTTACCTATGTGGTCTTGGGAAAGTCACTTATGTCTATTTTACAGATGCGGAACTGAGGCACTGAATGGATAAAAGCACTTCCCTAGCTTACAGGGGCATTGAGGATAAATATATTAAAGACTGTGAGATGCTCATATACTATGGTAATGTGGTCCACATTAGATAGGTAACATCACATCAAGCAAAATACAGCTTGCCTACAAAGCAAAATATAGTACTTTTAGGCAACAGTTTGTCACTGGTAATTTTTAAACAAATGATGTTCACTAGTCCTGAAAGATGGTCCCAAATCAAACCTTTACATCTTAGGAAAGTTTCAGTCTTGATCATGAGCCAAATTGGATCCTATCTTCATAATCAGTCAAATCAAAATCTTAGCTGTAAACATGTCCAAAGTTTGGGAAGGTTCAAGTCTTGATACCAATGATTTGGACCCTCCTTTTCAATCCCCTACTGTTTTAAGACAGAACTAACAAACATGTCACACACTTTAAATCTACGGAGAAGCAAGAATTGGGCTTTGTCACATACAAGAAGGGGAAATAGCTGCAATCAAGGAAAAAGAGCTGGTGACTCAAAGTATAGAAGCAGAAGTAAACAGAGGAGCAGATCGTTTCATGGGGCATTGTCTACACAGCCAAAACAAGGGGCAGCAAGTCTCGGAGCCCGGTCTGCAGACTTAGGCTCGTGCTACGGCACTAGAAATAGCTGTGTAGACTTCGGACTCAGGCTGAAGCTTGATGTTGGCTAATGAGTATATAGATTAGACGGTTCTGAAAATGAAAGGCAAATTGGCATAAAAGCAATTCCACATTTCTTATTGTTATGGATTGGTTTATACCTGGTTGAAGCTGATGCGCGCAACAGCTGCCTTTCATTCAGGGTCAATGTAAAAAGCAATTAAGCTCCTGTATAGAATATATAGCCGACATGTGCCTGCATTTTGAATGGTGGCTGCTATTGTACCAACACCCAAGACAAAGGCATATATTGGTGGAGGGGTTTGGCGGGATATAGTTGGGTGAAGGTTTACATGCCTATGAAAGACAGAAAAACTCAAAGAAGGAGCAGGACAAACCACCAAGGACATAACCAGAGCAAGCACCAGGAGAGTGGCCCTAAAGAAAAGTTGACAGAGGTTTCTGTGGCCAAGAGCTGGCTGAAAGAGGCTTGGAACTTTGAGCAAAGAAACTCCTGTTATTTGATTCCTGCTCTTTTTAAGGAAACAGGACTTTGTATATACACGGGATTGCATCAAAGAAAATACCCGACTCCATCATCCCTTTCTCCTCCTAACTGAAACACACAGGACTCCAAATTTTGGCTAACTGCTCGGGTCAAGCTACTGAGATAACGCGCACAACCGCCACAGACTGTGGGCATCGAGTCACCTTCACAACATTACCTCAGGCTCCTGTGTGTCACTGTGATAGGGGATGTGTCGTGTCATGGAAAGCTGTTATATGCATCAGCAGGCACTTTGGATTTTAAAAGATTGTCGTTCAGGGGAATAAGAACCAAAGGGCCAACATTTTACAGTTTACAGCTAAAGATGATACAGTAGCAGGGAGTGAGAAATTCCCACAGGGTATTCTCAGTTGAGGAATGTAAGTGGATCTGATGAAAAGGTTAATAGTTTAAAAAAAAAACAACCTGAGAAATACTCACCATAATTACATGAGCAAAATGTGGATTTTTGTTTAAGAAAAGAGGAAAGTTCCTTAGGCTCTGATTTAGCAATGTATTAACCACATGCCTAAGTTTAAGCATGCAAGTAACCTCATTGAAGGGAGCATGTACTTGGGGCTGGATTGGAGCCCCGGTTTCCATGTGACCTCGAGATGGTCCTTCTTTAGTAGCCTTGGGACTGGAAGCTGCCCCAAACTAAGCAGAGAAGGCAAGACCATTCCCCTTCTACCCAGACAGTGGAGTCAACCAGGCACAGGGAGGGAACACTAGGGAGAGCCTAGGGGACGGTGTAGCATCTATGAGCTGCCAAAAGGAGTGTGTAAAAAGACCCAGACAGGACTTACTGAAGTGAAAATGTATAGCAAATCGTCTATCAATACTGAAATGAGCAAATCCACCTACAATATTGATCTCCTCACTTACAGCTTGTCTCAGTTCCAAAGCTCCATGTTAGCCTCTCTCTTGCCTGCTGCATTTGTCTCCTTTGCCCATCCCAGTTCTATGGATTCCTCCATGTCGCACCAAGCAACTTTCACAAGTGCCTTCCTTCTCCTACTTCAATTCACTCTTGAACTCCCCCCTCCCCAACTGCACTGGAAACCCTGTGACTACACTCTGTGGGGCTGGTCCTTGGTCTCATCTTTGGATACGTGCATGTTGATGGGTGAAAGGCAACCTCTGGGGTTGAGAGAGGGTACCAAGCAGTGAAAGATAAACAGATGGTAAGATCATGTGGCTCTCTGACAGGCTATTCCCAATGGGGGATGATTATGAGCTAGTCTGATGGTGGGCCAACGGGATGGGTGTGTTCAGGGCTAGGCGAGAAGGGTGCATGGCACGTGCAACAGATATATTGCTATGGTACAGCCACAGATCTTAGCAGCCCCAACATAAGAGAACTTACCGAAGAGGAAGAACAGTGCAAGTCACGCACCTACAGATTCTGTGGCTTCAGTGCAGCCAACCCTGAAACAGCTCACACTCTGCCATCCCACCTTCTAGACCAGTGGTTCTCAACCAGGGGCACATGTACCCCTGGGGGTACGCAGAGGTCTTCCAGGAGGTACATCAACTCATCTAGATATTTGCCTACTTTTACAACAGGTGACATAAAAAGCACTAGCAAAGTCAGTACACACTAAAATTTCATACTGATTATGACTTGTTTATACTGCTCTATACACTACGCACTGAAATGTAAGTACAATATTCCAACTGATTTATTTTATTAATTATATGGTAAAAATAAGAAAGTCTGCAATTTTTCAGTAACAGTGTGCTGGGACATTTTGTATTTTTATGTCTGATTTTGTAAGCAAGTAGTTTTTAAGTGAGGTGAAACTTGAGGGTACGCAACATAAATCAGATTCCTGAAAGGGGTACAGTAGTCTGGAAAGGTAGAGAGCCACTGTTCTAGACAACTCCTGCAGCACCCCTCTGAATAACTTTGGTAGCAGTGGCCCTTCTACCATTTTTTGTCCAACATCTGTGATGTGACCCACCATCCAATCATCCCCTTAAACCAGGCACCTCTCAGAAACTCACACTTCTCAGATTCCCTCTTCCAGGGCATGGGGTCATGCACTGTGGCCCTCTATCAGTACCCAGCCCCTTTTCCCAGCAGCATATCCCTTTACTATGCTCCCTCCTCTCCACAAAAAGATTCATCTCCTGCTCAGTTCTTCACAGGACTAAGCACTTGTGACTCCTGTTAAAGTCAACAGGAGTTAAAGGTGCTCGGCCCTTCACAGGATTGGACCCAACGTTCTCCATCTCTATTCAGATGCCAAATTGCAACAACTGCGTGGAAAACTTTTGGGGATCTCTGAACATCAGACAAGAGGAAGAAAAGCCCTACTTTGAAGGACTGAGTGAAAAGAACAAAAGGAAGAGGAAATTAAAGTGAATCTTGCAGCACAGAGCTAGCACAGGCCACTAGACGAATGTCAGAGCACAGCTCTGCTGCACGGAAATTGGCCGTTCTCTCTCATTCTGATCACTAACAGAATGTAACTATATGTGCTGCTGAAAGGAGAAGGAACAAAGAAACTGAATAAAAGATGCGTGTGTAACTTCATTTAACTTTGGTGTGCTCTGACCTTAAAGACTGTCATAACCATGGCATTTATTTCCACCGCTCCCCCAATCAATTACACAGTAAATCCTTGTAGTGGTGGAGAGGCTTGCGTGTCTCAATGACCCCAAGAGCGATGCTGCCTGGAGTCATGTACTCCCTTAGGGTCACCCATGGCAGAACGTCAAGGGCAAGGTCCCAGACAAAGTGTGATCCAAGAAGTCCCTAACAGCAGAACAGACGGAGGATAACTGCACAATGAAGGTGAAACTGTGGCGTAATGTTACAACGGCTGTGAAGGTGGATGAAGGCTGCAGCAAATAGAGGATTTTCAATCGTCATGGTGTCCATGCCATTGGTTTCAAGTCCTCTGTCTGTCAAGGGTAGTGTGGTGACTGTTGTGCACCAGTCTCCCCACTTTAAAAGAAGTCCCGCACAGGCATCTTCCAGTTTTTGGGAAAATAACATTTTTACCCTTTGTCTGTTTATACTATAGGATCTTTAAGGAATGTATTATTTCTTACTGTGTGTCTGTACAGCACTTTGCACAATGGGTCCCCGATGTCGGTCAGGCGCTCCTGTAATATAATAATATTTTCAAAGTTCTTCTCCTGGCACACATCACCATACTGTCTGAACAGCTGGAGATCTGAGGCAGAAAGAAACTTGTTTCCACATTGTTTTCAGGGCAGGAAACAAGGACAGGTGACAAAGAGTACAGTAACTCCTCACTTAACGTTGTAGTTATGTTCCTGAAAAATGCAACTTTAAGTGAAACAATGTTAAACTAATCCAATTTTCCCGTAAGATTTAATGTAAATGCGGGGGGTTAGGTTCCAAGGAAATTCTTTTGGGGCAGACAAAAGGCATTACATACTGTACAGTACTGTACTGCACTGTGGTTGGGAAGTGCCCCTGGCTTACCCCACACAGGCACAGCCCACTACAGGCAAGGACACTAGGAAGTACCTTCGCAGTGGCAGCGGCAGCTTCTCCGGAGAAGAATAGGCGCCGACTTTGCCGGGGGATGCTCCAGGCCCGCCTCTTCCCGTCCCCACTCCACTCCAGGCCCACCTCTTCCCACCCCCACTCCATCTCCTCTCTGGAACCACCACATCCCCGCTCCTTCCCCCCCGACCAAGTCTTAAGCACTTCACGCTTAGGACTTTCTGGGAGAGAGGGGGAGGAGTGGAGATGCGTCTGGGAGGGTGGGGAAAGCGCTGGGAGGGAGGGGGAAGAATAGGAACTTGTGCAATACTCCCTTGTAAAGTCGCTGCTTTTCCACAGAATCTTACAAGCAGTGGACAGAGCAGGCAGCCAAACGACGTTAAAAGGGAGCATTGCACAACTTTAAACGAGCATGTTCCCTAATTGAGCAGCAATGTAACTTTGAAACAACGTTAAGCAGGAGGACATTAAGAGAGGAGTTCCTGTACCTGAAAGTTTTCTAACTTAATCACCCTGTTACTAATAATATTTAACCTCAAACAATCCTTTTTACTCCCTCTCCAATCACTAAGCTGTGATTCTGATTATCCTTGACATGTGAAGAAGAAAGATTAAATGTTGATTTTATTTATTTATTTTTAATAACTGACCATATGGTGCGCAAAATTTGTTATTTCCTCTGCCATTCCCAGAGCAAATATAAGTCTTGATGTTGTTTATGTTACTATCATCCAAAAATTAATAGCTTTTCATATATCTCTTGACTTCCTAGTGGCTACAAGGGAAAAAAACCTTGAATATATTCAAGGCTAAATGTCACTTAAACTGCCTCTGATATACGTGTATTATAGTAAATTACCATAAATGTGCTATGCAGTGATGGAGACAAATGCCCAAAGAGAGAACCCATGTAAACAAGATAAGTAAAACTGTCTTATACATATTTAAGGGGATACATAAATGAGAGATAGTCATAAACTTGACAAAGGTAATAGAAGATATAAGTTAAACTTCATTGCTATAAAACTCGGGTTAAAAGGGTGATATAAATATTTTAGTCTTATCTAAGATTCTGTCATTAAAGATTTACCACCATCCTCTCTCTTTTTAAAGCTGCCTCCATCACATGCTATTTAATCTGGAGAGCTACCTTTGCAACTTCTGCTAGCTGTTTTCAAAGTCCTCAGATTCTTTGTCCACAAATTTCCTAAAAGGGCATCATATCATACATTCATTCTGTACAAACATGGTGTATATAGTAGAAAATACACACACACAGCTCCTAGAGGCTAGTAATCAGCCCTTTGGTTAGAACATTGGTGCCAGTAGTACAGTTGCTCAGAAATCTGGGTTAGAGGCAATGCAACAAAGCCATTTATGACTCCCTCCAGTGGCTGGATAACTCCAGTCTTCATAAGGAAGGGGGCTCAGTGATCAGAGTAGAATTGGGTACAACCACCATACTCCGCCTGCCACCAGAGAGCATGGTTCCAGGATAACTCTCCACAATTAACTTTGTTTTCCTTCCCTGTCCCACTCCAGCCCTTGGTTGCTCCTATTTGACCCCCAGCTTTTGGTTTGCTTGTTTTTAAACTCATTTCTTTACCCAAGTGAAAATCTCATTGACTTTACTGGGAGTTTAGTCTGAGCAAAGACTTCAGGTTCACTGCATATCATTAGTGTTATGTGACTGCTGGCATGGCAAAGGGATGTGTACTCTTTGGGTTAGGAACTACCCCTACGTGTTTAGGCATCACCTAACACTTCGCAAAGAGCATCACTAGAGACGAACGGCAAGACCAGCATTCAATAACTCAGTGCAAGGATAGTATGGCTAACAACGGCACATTCCCAAAATACCACTCTTGCCAACTCCTGATTTCATCATGGGTCTCATGATACTTGGTGTTCTTCTTAAAGCACCAGTTCCTGGAGTTCTGTGACTGAGGAGGGGAGAGCTGAGATTCTCATGGCAGGTAGGTTTCCAGCCCTCATGATTGCAGAAAAAATGCTTGAAAATGTGGCCTGAATGCAGCCTTAAAGACTCAGAACCCAAACACAAGAAAGAACCCAAGAGTGTTATTGAAAAACCTCACAGGTTTTAAAACAACTAACTAATCTAACCATGGTTCAAAAATATTGTCTAAATCAGTTTCTTGCTCCTGCGCATTTACTGCATTTACACCTTTTGGGGCTCCTCTAATTTTTTTCCTCTTTTGAGCTTCTCTGTTTGAGAAAAGATGGGCCAGATCTAAAACTCCTGATGCAAACAGTCCCAGACTTTTGGATATTCAAGACCCAAACCCAAATGTGATGCCTTGATTCCATCTCTCCTTTTAATGTCCGCCTTCTTGATTTCCCTCACTCCTGCTCTCCTTGGAGCCATTTATTCCCTCATCTCCCTTTTAAGGAGGAGGCCAATTGATTTTCCATTGTCTCCTCCCTTCCAGCAATTCTTATTCTACATTTTGCCACTTTTCTGCCCTCCAACAGCCTTGCACGCATTTTCCTCCCCATTAAGTTAGCCTACAATTCATCAGGAACATGCATTCCAAAGCCAAGTAGATATGGAGCTGGTTTAGAAGAATAAGCAAGGATTGCTTCAGCTCGCTAGTAGACGGTATCAATCTTACTCCCTTTTAAATGAAATGTAAATTTCTTGTAGTCATGCTGATAAGTGCTATTTGACAAATTCATTCCCGGAAGTCAACGAGTTACAGCAAGGAGGGATTTGGCCCTTTATTTTCAGTTTGTGGAGGCTGTGCATTAAAATAAAAGCTCAACTGTGGCTGAAAATGTGACAGCAACACTTAGCACTGCTGTACCTAAAACAAGAATCAGTCTAAGAACTGACATTGCTCAAGTGTGACACATATGGGACAGGTCCTACAGTCCTTTCACAAACTAAACACCCATTAACTGTGGGGTGTGACATTATATGATTACAACATGACCAGGTAGATAATTGTTGCTATCACTATTATATAATTGCAACAAATCTTATACAAAGTTTGTCAAGTAAGGTGTCTATGGAAAAGTTATGATTTGCTGAATAGGATTATGCTATTTGCACGTATTTTTGTATCTGAAGTTATGAATATTGACTATGTACCTGTAGTTCAAATGTGTCTGCTCCTGTGGTAACACCCACGAGGTATTTAGCCAGCACATTGTAGAGAGACTATTTAAGTTGAATGACCCATCAAGGAACACGTAACTCACAATGGACCATGAAAGACGCCTAACAACACCTAATGGGCTTTCCTGTGAACGTTCTAGCTAGAGTATGGGTGATGGCCCCTGCTATGACTCAGCAGAGCATGCAAGGGCATGTGACTAAACCATGTGACCCTAAACTCCAGCTTACCACCTGTATTTTTCCACAAACTGAACTGAGGGCTTTGTTTGAAACAATGGGTTTCCCTCCACATTGCAGAAGCTATAAAAGGCCCTGGAAACATCTCAATTTTGTCTCTTTCCTGCTCAAACCTCTGGACTATAAACTTATACTAATGGGAGCATTCTAACCAAAGGACTGAGGACCTGCCAATGATTTGGGAGCAACCAGAGACTTAACAAGCCAGCAGTTTATTCCATCACTGCTACAAGCCTGATCCAAGAACCTTGCAATTATTGTATGTATTTGATTCCTTTAAACAATTTTAACTCAACTTTTTCTTTCTTTCTTTCTTTCTTTTATAAATAAAACTTTAGACATTAGATACTAAACGATTGGAAACAGCGTGATTATTGGGTAAGATCGGAGTTATATATTGACCTGGGTATGTGGCTGGTCCTTTGGGATCAGAAGAACCCTTTGGTTGATGAAGTTGGTTTTAAAATAACCTCTCATCATTAAGTCTAGTGTCTGGGTGTTGAATCCAGGACTAGAATACCGAAAGAGGCTGCATTTCGGACTTCTTGTTAGTGAGTGTGGTGAGACAGAAGTTTACTTTTGTATGCTGGTTTGGGTATATTTTATGGAAGAATAACCACCAATTTTGGGTGTGTCTGCCCTATTTCTCAGCAGCTTGTCCTGAATTTGATATTCTCAGTTGTGACCCTCTGAGGCATGGTGACACAGGGTTAGGCCTCAATTAGTCCAGAGCTATAATAGTTATTTTATTATTAGTTACAAGAGGGTTGCAAGGGATATAAACTTTCATACTTCAGGTCATAAGCCCACCTCTATCTATGGAGAGTTGTGGAAGTCCTATGGCCTGTGTTATACAGGAGGTCCAGCTAGATGAGGACAGTGGTCCCTTCTGTCTTTATAATCTATGAAACTTTCCCTGTGGGCAGGTTATCCTGAATCGGCTACAGCAGGGTTTCTGACACTTTCCTCTGAAGCAGCTGATAGTGGCAAATTTCAGAGGTAGGACACCGGACTAGATGGATCAATGGCTCAGACAACGTGGCAATTCCTGCTTCTCATAAGAACCCAGAACTACTCCTAATGACCGTGGACGTTTGGTGCACACATGGAGAGGAACTATATCCTTACATGTCCTGTGGAGGAGATGGGCTCACTTTCCAAGGATGGATAAGCCAGCTGCACCAAAATAAGCCTGCTTGAGGTGACCCATGAAGAGATGCTGCATCTCAAGTAGGCAAACATGTCTTCAGCTAATCAGGATATACTCATATGAACAAATTCAATGACAGCCACCACCCACTAGTTAAACACTAAGCATAGTCCTGTGCTTGTGCTCACACGCAGCCTTTGTTCACACCAGCAGCTTTGCACTCTACTATTCATTGCACAAGAATTCTCAAAAGTGAGAACACTGGGCATGTTACCATGTAAACAGACAGTATATTTATATATGTAAGTTAGATGCCCACTTGCGTACACACCCTTGCTCATGGCCCAACATTTCCAGGGACCTGTGAATTTTCCAAGGTGCCCCGGTCAAACCTCACCTCACTAATAATGTTCATCTACATCAACTATGCTGTTTAAATAGCCTGGGAATAACACACCTCTCCTTTGTGAGGTAAGCATTGTAGCCCGGGTTTGTCTGGGGTGCAAAGGCACTTGTCACAAATAACAGGTTATTTTACTCAGACAGCTACATGAGAAATGTTACTGAGTTTGAGACTGGTGAAGCACACAGAGACTTTATGAGCTTTCGTTAGTACAGACAAGTACAACTGAAGTTATAGGAAAATAAGGTAGAGTACAAAAAGTATAGCAAACTGACCACCTGGACCAGGCCTACTTACAGCCTTAGGCTGGTACAAGATAAAGCAATCCCCCAATGCTGACATACTTATAACCTGGGGGAGGCCATTGGAAGCAAAGATGAAACAGCCAATGAAGCACACCGCAAGAGGAGATGATGTCTTGGGATGCAATATCCCACCTGTGAACATTATGTATCAGATTGTACACCCCCTTTTCATACATTTACATATCTATGACCATATTTACTTAGGTCTCAGCCCCTTGTCTATGGGACTTAGTTGGGGATTGGTCCTGCTTTGAGCAAGGGGTTGGACTAGATGACCTCCTGCTTCCAACCCTGATATTCTATGTCTTTCCAGATACCAATAACTGGACTTCCAACTGTTGACTTACACTATCTGCATCAATTTCTCAGTGTTTCCAATATGTTAATATGGTTAATCTCATGGTTACACATACTAAAAATCCCCTAGAAATCCATTATTTGAAACAAACTGTTCTTTTGCTGTTAACTTGTTTTTATTGCCAAGCCTACCTAAAATATGAATTAATATTATTGTTTCCCCAACTTGCATTACAGCTCTATTAGCTTCTATTTTACTATCTTAAAGCATTTTAATATGGATATATAATTTGATCGTGCACCCTAAGACCAGGTCAGGGGTTACAGATCAACAGCATTCTAGCCCAGTTTTTGTGGCTGAAGAGGAGGTAAACAGCCAGAAACTGAAGACTGTTTTTAACATTCACAGCGGTAATATTCTGTATGTCAGGACATCACAGAACCATCTCAATATTTTATTTTATTTTTATTGTGACCTGATTCAAACTGGCTCTTTTCTTTTGGCTTCTATATTTTGAGTCAACAGCAACTTCTCAGGGGATGGACCTTATGCTGCAGATATTATACTTCATAAAATGTGGCAATAAAAACCAAACCACTAGTCAATCAAAATACAGATCTGGTGCAGCAGTGTTTGGAACTTTCATTCAGAAAGACTTCACACTGGAAGCAGTCTCATTACATAGGCGAGTGAAAACAACCTCTGCAATGCTGATGTAGACTGCCAAAAATGTATGGACATAGACCCCTTTAGATTAGGGCTAAGGGAAAATACGCAGTAGATTAGCAAGACAGGGTAATAGGGGGGAAAGACCCATCAATCACAAGCTGTTGGGCTAGATGCAGGAATCTCTGGATATCATCTATGGCCTGTGTTATTGCAGAAAGCCAGCCTTCCCTAGATGATCCTAGTGATCCCTTTTGGCCTTATGAATCGATGAATTGGTTGCTAGGTAGAGAAATGTGGAACACTGTTTAAGTTACCAAAGGCCTGGAACATTATGTGGCCTTCAGTTTTGCAAGTTAAATTGCCACAAAATTTGTTAATGGGAGTATTTTTATCCGCATGTGCAGAGTAGAAACCTGCACTTTTCTTCCTCCTCTCCTCAGATAGCAGTTTAATGGTCCTTGGTCCATTCTGAGCATTAGAGCGGCCTAGAATGGGCCTGCTTGTGCTGTCAGGAGTTTGATTTAATGGGCCGGATCTTCAGGTGGCGTAAGTCAGTACAGCACCAAGGATAAGGCCCCACGTACTGACTCAATGCACTGTTTGCTGTGTCCGGGTGCCTCTCAATAGGCACATTTAAACAAATCAATCATACAATTACATAAGGATGCATTTGGACCAAGCTCCGCCCTGTGATCCAAAGTCAACAGGAGCTGTGTGTGCATAGCTGAGGGCTGAATTTTTAAAGTCACTTCACTTTCTTGCCAACAGCACCTTAGGGACTTGAAATTCAGGTTCCATTCCTGGCCCAAGTCCAGCTTCCCCCACCCCCAGCAATATTTTTGTAAAAATGGACAGAATCCAGTACCTACCACACTTCCCATGTCCCACTCTGCAAGCCTCCTTGTACTCTTTCCCCTTCACTCCATTAAAATAACAGGAGCTGCTGAAGAGCTACTATCCCTTCCCAGATGTTCATGTCACTGTGTCCATGCGTTACATATGAGGTTAATAAAGTGACTATTAGAAGTCCGCATGCAGCTTTTCCTCCTGCTTTCTTCCCTTTTCCATCTGCACCCACCAACCCTGTCAGCAAATGAGTCTCTCTGGCCCCCAAACGTCAGCGATGGAGCCCAATATCTCCAGCACCTTCAACACAAAGAACTGTCCAGAGCTCAGGCAACGGGATTCGGAATAAACAGAGCAGGACAGAACTGACTTTCCCGCCCCCCCACCCACCCCTCCCTCAGTTCTCATTTCTGAACCAGTCCCATGCTAGATACCACAGTAACAGGCACTTTATAAAGCCAGAAAGAGCCTGATAATCCAGTCTCACCCTGTCTCCCCCATTCTGTAGCTAGCTTGCCACATCACTACAAATCTCCCACATAGTCTCGATTGCCACTCAACTTTCCACCCCCAGTGACCTCTCTGTTGCCTTCCTTACCCTCTTTGGGAGATCTGATTCCCCTTCCCTTTGGCATTAGTTATAAAAGGACCCGCTCACTACTGGTGTAGTTATTGTTCTATTGACATCAGTGGAGTTGTGCCCCTTTCTACCCAGCCGCGGATTGAGACTCAAGAGACTTTGCACAGACCACATGTAGCCATTTAGCTACTGAGGGTTATGTAACAAAATACACAGTTCCCCACACATACAATTTGGGGTTGATCCTGCAATCCTAACTCCCACTAAATAGATGGGAGTTTCTCCTGGGTAAAGACTGCAGGAATGGGTGGGTCTTGTTAGCCCAACCTTCAACTCTCAGGTTGATCTCTGATCTTTCTGCTCTGCCCCCTCTTCTCCCCCCCCCCCCCCCCCCCGCCCCACGCGCGCACACACACACACCTTTTTGCTTTCAGGTGACAAACACAGAAACTTTCTGTCATGCAACCATCCCTCTTCTCTTCCATGAATTCTTGTAATGGATCCAAAGGGCAGAGCTCCCCATCCCATTACGGCAGAAAGGGATCTAGGGGTTATAGTGGACCACAAGCTAAATATGAGTCAACAGTGTGATGCTGTTGCAAAAAAAGCAAACATGATTCTGGGATGTATTAACAGGTGTGTTGTGAGCAAGACACGAGAAGTCATTCTTCCGCTCTACTCTGCTCTGGTTAGGCCTCAGCTGGAGTATTGTGTCCAGTTCTGGGCACCGCATTTCAAAAAAGATGTGGAGAAATTGGAAAGGGTCCAGAGAAGAGCAACAAGAATGATTAAAGGTCTTGAGAACATGACCTATGAAGGAAGGCTGAAAGAATTGGGTTTGTTTAGTTTGGAAAAGAGAAGACTGAGAGGGGACATGATAGCAGTTTTCAGGTATCTAAAAGGGTGTCATAAGGAGGAGGGAGAAAACTTGTTCACCTTAGCCTCTAAGGATAGAACAAGAAGCAATGGGTTTAAACTGCAGCAAGGGAGGTCTAGGTTGGACATTAGGAAAAAGTTCCTAACTGTCAGGGTGGTTAAACACTGGAATAAATTGCCTAGGGAGGTTGTGGAATCTCCATCTCTGGAGATATTTAAGAGTAGGTTAGATAAATGTCTATCAGGGATCGTCTAGACAGTATTTGGTCCTGCCATGCGGGCAGGGGACTGGACTCGATGACCTCTCGAGGTCCCTTCCAGTCCTAGAATCTATGAATCTATTAATCCTGACAGCAAGTGGTCCTCCAGAGAAATGGCTGCATGACCCAGCTGGAGGCCTCAATAAGAACATAGTGTGTTGATTGTTACATGCACCACCATGGAGGAAATTATACACTGCCCTATGTCGGGGGAATAACATGGAACTGCACCACTCCAGGGAACTCTGGGAGAGAGACTAGATGGATTCTCAGGCGGAGAAAGTACAAGAAAAAAAGCTACTTATTGAGGGATCTGGATATGGATTTAGGTGCCCAACTTTAGGCACCTAAATTTGAAAATTCTTTACTGACTTGTCCATCTTCACCCAGTCAGTCAGTGGCAGGCCTGAGACTAGAACCCAGGAATGCTCGTTTCCCATCCCCTGCTCCAACTATTAGGCAAATGCACTCCAAAACAAATCAGAAGGAATCATGTGGCACGTGGGATGCTTACGCAGCTCCCATATCGTTGACAAATGCATCTCACCTTTCTGACCACACAAATGCATGTGAGTTACTTCCTTAGTTACCTTGCTTTTACAGTGAACATGACGAAAATCTCCCCTCTGATTCCTCAGTTTGTTCAGACTCTACAGATTGGTTATTGGTGTAATTTTTCGAATCATCTAAGGTAACAGGTTGGTATTATCACACATTCTTAGCATAACTGTCCCTCCCCGGTGAGTATATCTAGTATTACCTTCCTGTTCAGTACAGTGGAACATCTTAAAAGCAACTGTAAGCTGAAAACAATAGTAGATGATCTATCTAGGTTTTCATGCCATGCCCATCACTGCAGAGTACCTAAGCATATGAACAGACAGCAAATCCAGATTTCCAAAACATATATAAAATTAAGGTTTCATCATTCACAGCTACAAACTTTGTTTTGTCTTGTTCATGACCATCAAAAAGGACCAAGTCAGCTTGATAGGACAATGTAAATGGTGTTTCTTACTTTAACGAGCCCAGAACATGAGCTGTGATGATCACAACTCATTTTTCTTTTCAATGACAAATGAACTCCTCGGTTATTTTCTTTCTTCTGATAAGTTTAAAAGGAAAGACTGTATGATGGCAGGGAGTAATTGAATTGTAAAGACAGAGGCACAGATGGGTAACAACTCTTTGTCATTTGTTCCTGAAACTTCCTAAATGAAATTCACATCAAAATGTGAAAATCTGCAAAGCATCATTAATTTCAAGAGATCAGAGCAAGATTTTAAACAGGAACTATGAAATAGTTTCCGTGTGTACCCTTCTGATGTCTTTCCTATTTCATCTAATTAACAATAAAACAGATGTCCCGTGACACAATCAGCTTTTTCATCCAGTAACACTGACAATCAAAAAATGCCAATCCTTTCACATGTGTAAGTTAAAATGTCACGAGAAACCGTTTTTGCGATTTAGAGATAAAAGCAAAGAGAAAATTAACATTGTCTAAAACTACAGCGGTGCACAAATCGCACTGCCTGCCATCCACAGCTGCATACCTAGATGCGGTGCTGGGGCGGAGGGGAGGGTCCATTTTGGTTTTTCTGCATGAGAACAAGTCAGATTAGTACATTTTTTACTCGCACTGCTGTGCAAAATTAAAAAAAAGAAAGCTTCCGACTTTGGGAAGCTGTGGTAACTGTAAAACAGGCATTGAGAAGAAGGGTGGTCTTGTGGCTATGGCACTGAATGGAAGCTCAAAACACCTGTGTGCAATTCCCAGCTCTGCCTGAGCCCTCCATGTGAACTTGGATAAGTCACTTAACTCTGTGTTCCAACTTCCCCATCTGTAAAATGGGAACAACACCCCTTCCTTTGTCGGTCTTGTCTATTGAAATTTTCAGCTCTTCACGGCAGGGACTGTCTCTAATTTTGTGTTTGTATAATGGGGCCCTTTAAGTGCTATTGTAATATACATAATACATTTTGCAGTCTAGTAGCCCTAAGAACAAATCTATGTTGCATTTTTGTTTCCCTGCTGCCCTCAGATGTTGGGGGACCATTACAATATCAATGATTCAAATGCCTCAGGTATCAGCTCTTTTGTGCCCAATCTACATACATAAATTAAGTTATCATCATCTCTGGGTCTCCCAGTGCATCTTTTAGCTGCTCAGGTCAGACATGTCTTGTTTGGAATGAGCCACTGAGTAACAAACAATTAACAAGATAATTAAGATAGGATTAAAACCTGTCTCATTTGACTTGGTAGCAAGACACATAACAAATTGCACAACTGAGAGCTGATCTTCAAATGTCCAGGTAGTAATATTTCCAAATTCTACAAGATCATTTCACAGTGTTGCCAACTCTCATGATTTTGTCATGAGTCTCATGATAATTATTGTTTTCCTTCAAGCCTCAGCTCCTGGAGTCAAGTGGAGATGTGATGATTTCAGCCTTCGTTCTTAAAGAAAAAGTAAGTTTCTAGCCCTTGTGGCTGTAGAGAAAGCTTCCAAATGTGACCCCAGTACACTCTAAAGGCTCAAAAAGCAGAAGGCAAATAAAGAGAACACCAAATCTATTATTTGCCATAATCTCATGATTTTTGAATATTTGGGGTTGGCAATACTGATTTCAACCACTCAGATGGTCAAGAGATTAAAAGTTACCCCTTCCCAAAAGGCACTGAAACAATACTACTACTAGGTGCAAACAGCCTTTTTTATCCCCATCCTTCTAATCTGGGAACTGAGCTGCAAACAGATTGAGTTACTTTCCCAAACCAGTCAAAGTCAGACAGCCTAGACACTGGACCCGGAGTACCAGTTCCCATGCTCCAACCTCAGAATACGGAGATGAACATCTGTACTCTATCCTAGGATCACCCTTCCTTTCCAACATGAGCTACTCCTCTAAGGGTATGTCTACACTGCAATTAAACACTCCCGAGTCAACTGACTCAGGATTACGGGGATGTAAAATTAGGTCCCAGAGCCCAGGCTCCAGCCCAAGCCCAAACGTCTACACCATAGTTTTACAGCCCACAGCCCAAGCCCATGTCAGCTGACACAGGCCAGCCATTTGTGTTCAATTGCTGTGTAGACATCCCCTAAGCAGTTGTAGGGCATAACTATCATTCACTGTTTAAACCTGCCTACCCACTTCCCATATCAGTAGAAAATGCTTTAAAAATTGAATACTGGGTAAATGCCTAACCCCCCCCCCCCCCCCCCCACCCCAAGTTTAGGGCAATATTTTCAGATTTGCTCAGCACGAACAATCAAGGCCAGATTGTTCGAGCTCAGCTCCAAGTTAGGTACCTAAGAGAAGTGGCCCCATTTCCGAAAAGGCTCAGCCCCTGCAGTGCCCATCATTTTCAGCTGGGTATTTTCAGAAGTCTGGATCCTTAATCAAGGTGTCGAAAATGGGAGCTGTTGCACATAGAGCAACCTGGACCTTAAAAATAAGCTTCCACTCAAAAAAGATGAAACAGCGACACAAACAGCAGGACTTTATTTCCTTTATCTGACTGCATAAAAACAAGAACGCTCAT
>NW_020664456.1:423078-458666 GCF_002925995.2 Terrapene triunguis | reverse complement strand
GCAGCCAGGCACCGTTGCTTCGTTATTTCTGGACAGGGCTGGTGGTTCAAGGGTAGATCACTGGCAGGCTGAGAGGGAGGAAAGGCTTTGTTACTGCAAAGGGAAACTTGTTTTATGGAAATTCAAATTATACTTAAAAACCACCAGCCCCATTTACCTAACCCATGAGAACTCACCCAGGCACTAGGTGGCATTGTCAAGCCCTCTTCACAGGGAACTCTCCTTCCTCTCTCCTCTTTCTAAACTTGCGTCTAATGTGAAGAGTCACACTGTAAAGGCAATGGTTTTTTACTCTGCCAATCTGCTCCCTCAGCATATCCTGACTTTACCAGCTAAAATAAGGTTTTACTTATTTTTAGGGCTGCCATTTAATCGCAGTTAACTCACGCGATTAACTCCAAAAAATTAATCGCGGTTTAAAAAAATGAATCTCAATTAATCACACTGTTAAACAATAGAATACCAATTGAAATATATTAAATATTTTTGGATGTTTTTCTACATTTTCAAATATATTGATTTCTATTACAACACAGAATACAGTATACAGTGCTCACTTTATATTATTTTTTATTACAAATATTTGTAAAAATGATAAAAGAAAGAAGTAAATACCTTGCAAAACTGGCTACAAAAGTGCCATGCGAACGCCTGTTCTCACTTTCAGGTGATATTGTAAATAAGAAGCGGGAAGCAGTATCTCCCGTAAATGTAAACAAACTTGTTTGTCTTAGCGACTGGCTGAACGAGAAGTAGGACTGAGTGGACTTGTAGGCTCTAAAGTTTTACGTTATTTTGTTTTAGAGAGCAGCTATGTAACAAAAAAAAAATCTACATTTGTAAGTTCAACTTTCAGGATAAAGAGATTGCACTACAGTACTTGTATGAGGTGAATTGAAAATTATTATTTCTTTTGTTTTTTTACAGTGCAAGTATTTGTAATAAAAATAAATATAAAGTGAGCACTGTACACTTTGTATTCTGTGTTGTAATTGAAATCAATATATTTGAAAATGTAGAAAACATCCAAAAATCTTTAAATAAATGGTATTCCATTATTGTTTAACAGCGCGATTAATAGAGATTAATTTTATTAATCACTTGACAGCCCTGCTTATTTTTGCTGTTAAGCCTGCAGAGCCAAAACAGGGAAGGGAGACTGAGTTGGCCTGTGTGTTTGAACAGTTTTGTCTCTTTGATTTAGATGGCAAATGCCTGGGGGGCAGGGACAATTGTCTCGCTATTTATTTGTACAGCCTCAGACATTGACGTGACTTTAGAAACAGTAATAATCCTCAACTGGAGGAGAGCCACATCCTTCCCCCAAAAGAAAACAAAGTTATTTCTCATGTTCAAGAACGTATCTGTTAGTAATGTCTGTACATTCTGGAGCTATTACATCTCTTAATGGAACATGGTGTGTGGCACTCCGCAGAGAGCAACTTCTGAGAAGTTAATTATAATCATATGTCTTCCTCAACTCACAGCACTGGCAGAATATGATTGACAGGCCCTCCGATGGCAGAATTCAATTAAGTGTAATTTGAATTCCCATAAAACAAGTTTCCCTTTGTTGTAACACTGAAATCAGTATTGAAACAGAATAAAACAGATATTAAATGATATAATACGCTCTATGATATCGTCAAAGAGCATATAAATGCCACTTAATAATGCTGCCACTGTTGCTTTCTGCAGACCAGTGAGCTGGCTCTTTAAATATTAATTTTTACCATGAGATGCTATCGGCAAGTAAAATATAAATGTCAGACAGGGCATGAGAGAATAAGGACCAGATTTGCAAAGGTATTAGGCACCTAGAGATGCAGATGGACGGTTTTGAAATCCCCTAGGTCAGGGGTCCCCAACCCGGAGCCTGCAGGCGCCATGGCGCCCACTGGGGCGTCTAAGTGCGCCCACGTACTGGCCGGCGGACGAGCATCCACCGAAATGCCACCAACAAGCAGCAGCATCCAGAGGCGTTGCCACCTAAATGCCGTTTGTCGGCGGCGACGCCTATTGACGTTGTCACTTGTTGGCGGCATTTCGGCGTATGCTTGTCCGTCGCCACAGTCCTCCGTGGCTCGTCATCTGGCACCCGCCAGACGAAAAAGGTTGCGGACCACTGCCCTAGGTACCTAACTCCCATTGAAGTCACAATGGAGGCACAGAAGAGTACTGATCTGTCAGATAAATGCCATGTCCTCCATGCATTCCCCTTTCCTCTTCTCCCAAAAGGAGAGTGACTTTCCCAGGAGACTGTAGTACCTGGGAATAGCTGGGTAATGCCATGTCAAATGGCCTTTGGAGTGTCACACAGGGGAATACAGCTCAATTTCCCACCTGCGCCAGGTAAGAGCAGTGCACTCTTCTCTCAGATGTAGGCTTTGCTACCATTCTCCCTACTTTTGTCCCCTCGAGACTAGACTATTGTAAAGTGCTCTTCTTGCTGCTACACATTGAGACCTGCCAGAAACTAAAGCTAACACAAACGCTGGTTAACCTACGCATCTGTCACATGAATTATGGCTTCCGATCCTGCATCCCTAACTTATTTAAAAGGAATTTAGAGCCCAAAAAAGCAGTTTCACCAACTACAGGAGCTCCCTCAAATTAGCATGCAGGGCCGGGCTAAATAAACGAGCTTGCCCTTTGTTTGACTGAAGCCAACAGGAACACAGCAGACATGTGGGATGGGACCTAGGCCCTGGAGTGGATGGAGTGGGTTGGTGAAGAGACGACGGGAGACAGTGTATTTATATTTTTAAAAATTTTACTAATTAATCATTCATACATCTATCAACCTGATCATTTCACTTGTATATTGTATCCCTTCCCCCCTCCATATTCACTGCCTTTTTTAGATGGTATGCTCTTCAGGGAAGTGCAGTGGCTGTGTCTTCTTCTGTGTTTAGAATAGGGTGACCAGATGTCCCGATTTTATAGGGACATTCCCAATTTTGGGGTCTTTTTCTTATATAGGCTCCTATTACCCCCTGTCCCGATTTTTCACATTTGCTGTCTGGTGACCCTAGTTTAGAAAGTGCCTAGCACATTTTGGGCACTACTGCATTATAAGTTATAGTGTGATAACAATGCCACTATAGAAATCATTAACCCTTTTAATGCTGTGTAATGAACATACCACTAGGTTTAAATCCAGAGCCTACAGGTAAGAGACTCCCTGAGTCATCCAGTTCCACCAGCTTTGGTCAGGGCATACTACTGGATGGAAAAGAGCTAGATTCAAGCCCCTGCTCCAAATCAAGCAGAGGGGGGGGATTTGAATCTGAGCCTCCCACATCCCAGGTGGTGCCCAAGCCACTTGGCTATTGACTATAATGAGGCTGGGGTTGTCTGTCTCCAGGAGAGGGGTTACAGCTGAGAATCCTGAGTGGAGAAAGACCCCTCTCTCAGGGCCGGCTCCAGGCACCAGCCCAGCAAGCAGGTGCTTGGGGCGGCCAAGGGGAAGGGGCGGCACGTCAGGCTCTTCGGCGGCGGGTCCTTCAGTCCCTTTCAGAGAAAAAGAAAGCGGCGTGGTGGAGCCGATCACGGCTTTTTTTTTCCTTTTCTTTTTTTTCCGCTGCTTGGGGTGGCAAAAACCCTGGAGCTGGCCCTGCCCTCTCTCCATCCTATCAGCCAGTGGCTGAAGACCCATATCAGTGGGAATTAGACACCTAAGCACCATTGAGGATGTGGGCCCAAGCCCTGCCCTTTTCCCCCTGTATTTCACTCCTGGCTAGCTTAGGCAGCTCCCTCTTAGCTTGCTAGCTTCCAGGAGTCTCTCTCTTAGGCACCCAGCTCCCTCCATGCACTGCATGAGCAGCCTGGCTCAGGGCTGAAGATACCACTGGGAAGCAGGGGGCCTAGGAGTTAGACATTGTAATGCATCCAGCCCTGTTCACCTCAGTTCCCTATGTGTAAAATGGGGATAATCTTCCTATTCTCCACCCCTTTGTCTGCCTTATCTATTTAGATTGTAAACTCTTTCAGTCATCCCTTACTGCCTGTTCATATAGCTCTTCTCACAAAGGGATCTCAATCTTAGCTGAGGCCTTTAGATTTGAGAGTAAAACAAATATTTCTGCTTTCATTTAAACCCATGGAAGCTTAGGTATGGAGCAGTCTTTGATCTAGAGCCTACTAAGCTATAGTTTAAGTATTAACTTATAATGCAGCAATGGACAAAATAAAAGAAACTCTAAATAAATGCTTTTCTTTGTGCCTCTAAGAAGATTCACTGTGAACTTTAAATATTTAAAGAGCCAACTTATATGTGTCTTTAAAATGAAGTGGTTAGGAGAGGGTTAAAAAGGAAATTGACAAGTCCCTCTAATGCTATGCAAATGATATGTAAATACAAATACATATTCCACAAACCAGGTTTTGGGGTTTTTGAGTAACACGATTCATCTGAATCATCGCTGCAGTCGCAGGAGTCATCAGTGACACACAGAAAGGCCCCTCCCATCATATTACTGAGAATATAATCAGCAGGGGGGAAAAACTCTGCATAGCAAACATATCCTACAAAGCCACTTGCCCTAGAAACATAAAACAGGTGTCATGGGACAAAAAGATTCTAGCGATGGGGCCAAACTAGAGGGCAGAAAGAATCAGCTCTGGCTCTGTATTTTGAACTCTTCAAAGGTTGGCCATGTTTGGATCCTGGCCCCATCACTCATGAGCCCCTTACACAGTTAGAATAACATCCACATGTGAGTGTCCCCATAATCAGCTAGATGGTTATCTTGGGCAAATGACAACTGCTATTGGGAGCACCCCCAAGAATGCTGTCAGGGTAACTTTGCACTGCTGAGTAGCAAAGTTTACCATTAAAAGTCTCTGAAAAAATAGCAAATACAATTAGGGCTAAAAAATTAGTTTCTCTAAAAAAAAAAGAAGGCAGCAGTTGACAGTTTTGACTTTTTCAACACAGATTAAATAGTGTGTCTCTTCTAGCATTGGTATAATAGGCCAAGAGACACTGCCACATTTTTTTTTTATGCAGTCTCTGCTGCCCTCTAGTGGGCTTTTTAAAGAGTAAGTGAGCAGAATGTTTCGTTTCAGAGGGTAGGTAATTATTTTAATTAGCAATTTCAACCTGCATTAGGAAATCATGATTTTGGGGAGCGGGGGGCTTTTGCTTGGTATTTGTAAGCTGCTTTTTAAGTGTTTCGTTCCCAAGACTAAGAATTAAGCAGTGTCGTGCCTTCTGCTCTATTTTACACTGATGCTATTTCCCGTCATTCCAAAACTACATCAGAACATTTGTGCAGATTAGTAATCCCTTTGGAGCGGGGATTGTCTATTCCTATGCATTTGTGCAAAGTGCAAAGGCCCAATCTTGATAGTGCCCAAAGGCCCCATCGCAGTATAAATTACTACTAATAATAAAGAAGTCAAATTCAGCCCCTTGAGTAAGCAGACACAAGGGAACTGAAGCAGATGTAGCTACACCCAGTTATGCAAAGCTAAATTTGGTCCTTAGGTCATTATCTGCCGGCTGCACACCCATTTCTAGTCCATGAAACGTTCAAAATGCAACAAATTATTTAATGCTCACTTCTATGGTCAACAAACAAAACCTAGCTGGATTTTGGGCTCCTGTCACTCAGTCTTTTTAAGACTACAAAAGAATATCCTAGGCTGAAGCAGTAATGGGCTCAAGATGCAAAATTGAGACCTGGATCTGGACGTGGAATATCCCAACGTTGCGGGGGGTTCATGTCCAGGCTGTGATAATGAGACAGATCCCTAGGTGTGCCAGAGCAACACATGGAGGGAGGTTTTACCCCTCGGATCATGGGGGTTGCCAAGAGCCAGACCAGTCCCCAGCACACATTAGAACAGCCTCAATCTGCTCTAACTTTTTAACTGCAACAACAGCTCTCAAGGAGCCTCTCCATTGGCCAGGATAACCAGAATGCAACATCTATCAGCCCCCAAAACACCCCCTCCCACCCCATCCCAGAATGCCCTCTGTGCTGGGGAATGGAGGGGTGGAGAGAGGACAGGAGCAACTGTGCTAGCCCTACACCAGATGACTGTCCCTCTGCACTAGTGGAATCCTCAGCTGCTGCCTCAAGGCAGCTTTTACATCCCTTTTATGCCATTAGAGCGGTGTGAAATGGACAGCAAAGGGGCCATGGATCTGGCTCACCATGAGTGACCTAAAGAAACAAACATCACTGTATTTATGTGAGTCACACAAGGTGGGTGAGGTCAGATCTTTTAGTGGACCAACTTCTGTTGGTGAAAGAGACAAGCTTTCGAACTTACACAGAGCTCTCCTTCAGGTAGTAGGACAGTCAAAACAGAGAGTGTGCCCCAACCAAATGTGATTAACTAACAAAAGGGACAGCATTTTGCTTGTTCCTCACTCCATCATCTATGATCTTTCTAGGGAAGCTTGTTATTTAACACTGTGCAGCCTTCTGGGGTAGTTTGTATGAAAGTCTCTATACAAAATAAGGTTTGGTTTTTTTTTTTGTGGTTTTTTTTGCGCGCATACAAGTCTTACAGTGTTGGTACAAACACAATTAAAGTGCAGCTTCCTGCTGGAAAATAACTCTAAGCCAGAAAAATGGCATCAGGGTGGGTTTCTGTGTTTATTGTGACTGACTCCAGTTCAAGTTTTTACAAGAAAGAAGACAGACTTCTTAACTGCCAACCCAACAGACTCACCCTAGATTCTGGGTTCTTTCCTACTCCTGTATTATCATGCTAAAGAGTCAGTGACATGTGTCAACAGGAAATCCCAAATTAAGCACTCAGTTACACCTGCGCTGCCCCACTGACGGCTAATGGGATTGCACAGGTGTGACTGAGGGCAGAGTTTGAAGACAGCAGGGTTGCCCTATTGACAGCACTCAGTTGCTGTAGGTCAGAGCTAGCTTTGAAATCACCCACTGACTTCAGTGGGTGTTTTACAAGAATAAGGCGAGGAAGATTTGGGACCAAGATCATACTCAAGTAACAGGGTGAAATCCTGGCCCTTGTGAAGTCAGCAGAGCTTTTAGCATTGACTTCACTGGGGCCAGAATTTCACCCAAAGTTTTAAAGACTAACTCTGTGCAGTGGGGTCTGCTGTCGCTTCGGTACTTGTCTCTTCCTCTACTTCTCTTTGTGCCTCTTTGCCTGTTATAACATTCCTTTTCCTGTGCTATCTACTGCACACCCAAAAACACACACACACCCCTTACGCTCCCTCAGGCTCTGCTGAACAAATATCAGGATGCCCAAGATTAATTCACACTACAAGGCAATTAATCTTACTTTACTTTAACTCTCTTCCCTGCTCCTGCCTTTGTCTCCTATTTTCATGTCCTGTTTCTCTGCTGCAGTTCAGGGCAGGGACCATATCCTTTTAACATGTATATGCCCCTCCCCCCGCCCTGCTGAACACTTGTCTTCCTCCCTTCGCAAGGGCTTGGTGACCCACCTTAGAACCAATAGGTCCTGGATTCTGTGCATTCAGTCTCTCCATCTAGTGGCCAGGTGCATAAGCTAATACGCAACCCCTAGGGCATCTTATTTATAAGTAGAGGAAATCAAGGACCACAGATAAGGGAGAAGGCAAGGGAATCAAGCATGTCAAACAAATGAGTGACCAACCCATCCACAACAATAAATCGTATACTAAATACCCACAAACTGAGTAAAAACAACAAAATGCCCCCAAATCTCCTCCCAGGTGTTCGCTGGTGGGTGGAGTTAGATTTCAATGAGAAGAGCTAGCATCCCTCCCCAGGAAGCCAAGAGCTCTCCTGTTAGGTTCGAGCAGGTCTCTAGCAGCCTCTAACCCCGGCCGTTTCCTGGTTCCCAGTGCAAAGGAGGCCTACTGGGTGCAGCAGAGACTTGGGGATCAGCCTCTTCTTTATGGAGCTGGGAGCTCTGAGTCAGTCTCAAGAGACAAAAGTGGCATCTCTTCCTCTGATGCAGTGAGCAACACCGGAGCTGCTTCCCCACCAGCGCTTCAACAACCCAACTCCCTGCAGCCAGCTCTCTGTCTCCACAAACCCTGTCCCTTCCAGGGCTCAGCACACCTCAGCGCAGTTCCAGCTACATGCAGGCCATCTGGGGCCTGCAGCTGCCCAGGTGGGCATGTCACTCAGGCTGAGCGACTCAGCCTGAGGAAGCGAAGCCATAGCCTGTGTGTGTGTCAAGTACAGGAAAGGCAGGTCGTCTCCATTTCATTTTCCCTGCTTTTGTGCTGCTGTCTGTGGAAGCTGCTTTCTTAACTCTCCAAAATGGGGAGGGGGCTACAAGCAGAAGGTATTGTACGCATTTATGATCTGTATACAGGAACTGCACATAGAGACAGGGCAGTCCAGCATTTCCCCATCACTTTTATCATGCCAGCATCCCATGCAATAGCTTCATGCTATGAACACAAGAATGGCCTTACTGGGTCAGACCAATGGCTCATCTAGCCCAATATCCTTTCTTCAGACAGTGGCCAGTGCCAGGTGCCCCAGAGGGAATGAACAGAACAGGTAATCATCAAGTGATCCATCCCCTGTCGCCCATTCCCAGCTTCTGGCAGAGGCAAAGGACACTTCAGAGCATGGTTTTGCATCTCTGCCCATCCTGGCTAATAGCCATTGATGGACCTATCCTCCATGAAGTTATCTAATTCTTTTTTGAACCCTGTTATAGTCTTGGCCTTCACAACATCCTCTGGCAGAGTTCAACAGGCTGACTGTGCGTTGTGTGAAGAAATACTTCCTTTTGTTCCTTTTAAACCTGCTGCCTATTCATTTCATTTGGTGACCCCTAGTTCTTTTGTTATGAGAAGGAGTAAAAAACACTTCCTTACTTTTCTCCACATCAGTCATGATTTTATAGACCTCTATCATATCCCCGCTTAGTCATCTCTTTTCCAAGCTGAAAAGTCCCAGTCTTATTAATCTCTCCTCATATGGAAACTGTTCCATACCCCTAATCATTTTTGTTGCTCTTTTCTGAACCTTTTCCAATATATATTTTTTTAGATGGGGCGACCAGATCTTCACTCAGTATTCAAGATGTGGGCATACCGTGGATTTATATAGAGACAATATGATATTTTCTATCTTATTATCTATCCCTTTCTTAATGATGCCCAACATTCTGTTCACTTTTTTGGCTACCGCTGCACATTGAGTGGATGGTTTCAGAGAACTATCCACAATGACTCCAAGATTTCTTTCTTGATCTATGGGTTAACTTGATACTTTATCATCACTCATGTCAAACAGCTGCATAATAGCTCTACAAGCCCCTGTCTTTTGCACTGTAGAACAAGAGTCCTCAAGGCTTACTGGGTCAAAAAAGTAAATAGGTACCTGCAAACTAGTTTGCTTCGTAAACTAATCTCTCCATTCTGCAACCCACACATAGCCTCAAAATGTACGTTGAGTATCTTGCCACCCCCTCAAAAACTCCATTACAATTATAATTAAGGTCTGGCATAAACCTGTTAGCATGGGGCTGAGCCTTCACATTTAACTCATTAGGTGGTGTTGAAAATTCTGGACCAAATCTTCCTTATCTTACTAAGGCAAAACTCCCGTTGGTGGGCACAGCCAGCAGGCCTGCTGGCAGGGATTTCTGTTTCTCCTGTATGTGAATACAAGAGTACAGCCAGCTAGGTTTGCAAGCATTCACTCAGAATTTATTTTTATTTCACCCCCCTCTCAAGTATAATTCAAATCCTGATGTTCACTGAGCATTTGACCCCGCAGCCTCTATTCAGGTAAAAACAAAAATCACATTGATTTCAATGAAAGTTTAGCTGATTGTACAGCACTTAAGACAGTGGGGCATTAATATTAAATCAGACACCAAGGGATACAGTCCCTGCCCTGAAGTCATTAAAGCAAGACCTACCAAGCGTGTGTAGGCAGCTCCCTGGTGATCTAGTATCAGTGCTCAACTGCCTGATAAAGTTCCAGAACACACTTCTGGTGCTTCCAATACTGTCACTCACAAGTGAGATAATGTAACCTAGCACAGCTTCCTCTGGGTCTGGGGAGTGCCATGCAACCCATGGCTGCGGGTTCCACGCTCTGCACCCACCTTACCCTGTGCCCCCATAGTGCTGTTCACTGAGGGCTATGCCGTGTTCCAGCACCCCACAGGCTCACCACCAACACTGGCTGAGTCCCCGACACATCCCAGCGGCGGGCGGAGCACTCTTACCCTTCCCCCTGCCCAGGATGGAGCAAGTAAGTGAGAGGCACCCACCACTACCAAACACAGCTCCAGCTGGAGTCAAAAGGGGACCATGCCCTAACAGGAAGCTCCAGGCTGGTGGGGAGGGCCACAAGCTCCTTGACCCACTTGGGCGGTGAGGGGGAGATATAAACTATCAGCCAGTGACCCCCAGCCTCCCTATCATAAGTGACAGTACCAGAAGGCAGTTCCAGCTCCCAAAGAAAGTGCCAAAATGGCGTCCCGCAGCCTTCTGGCACAACTCAAGCCCTGCCTGTTGGTCAGGAATCGGTGCTCTCTCACCACTGCAGCCGATGTTTGATTCCCAATCAGGGAACCCCCTACAGGCTCCTGGTCTCGGGCAGCTTTCACCTGCCCATCTCTCACTGCCAGGCAGCTCTCACCATTCCCCTGGTCGGGCTCCCCAGCATGAAGACATCAGCAGGCAAGCCCCTCCACTGTTCCCCTGCATCAGCCTGCTCTGGCTCTTCAACAAGAATATCAGGAGACAACTTGCTCCACAGATCTCTGGCCTTCAGTCCCCTCCAGCCCTGGCTCTCTGGCTTGGGGAGGTCAGCTAGCAAATCCCTCTTGCTGCTCTCCTGCCTTTAGCCCTCCCCCAGGAACCATCTATGCTGACTGCCCAGCACAGGTGTGCCAGGGTGGGGCTAATTAAATAAATTTGGCCAGCTCCAAGGTTTTGGCCTTAAAGGGGCAGGCTACCCATTACAATAACAAATCAGAAGAAGAGAGGGGCAGTGTAGAAGACAGAAAAGAGAAACAGTAGCAAGAACATGCATTTATATAGGCTAGCTATCATTGTTAGTTGTGCTACCTTAGCACCTATAGATCACAACCAAGATTGGGGCTCCATTCTGCTAGACACCATATTAACACACAGCAAGAGACAGTCCCTGCCCCACACCGCTTGCAGCCTAAATAGACCAAACAGACAAAGAATGGAAGGGGAAACAGGTATAGCATGATCAAATTATTTGCCTAGAGTCACAGGTGGTGAGTGGTGGAGTTGAGACTAGACCCAAGGCCTCCTAGCTATGTACACTGCTAGAGGGTTTTCTGCCAGTTATCATTTGTTTGGTTTTATTGTTTCCTGAATTATGATTGTTATGTTCACGGCATATCCACAGAGAAATTAGATAACAAGCATACGATACTCTTGCTGGAAGGTTTCAGTGTAACAACTGTATTTCTTAGAATTCAGAATGGTAACATACAAGAACCAAAACAGAGAGAGACAAAGCAGACTGCTCCCTAAACAGAAAGGCATAACTCAACCCACGTTACTCTAGGTTGGCTCTCTGCAGAACTGACTGATTGCATACTTTTCTACACAGCACCCTAGCCTTCAAACAGGGCCAGGAAAACCGTTAGGGTTTAAATGGGCAGATTGTGATTTTTTTAAAAAAGGTTTTCAATACACTACAATGATAAGCATGAAGAACTGCAGACCAGATGTTTTTGTCATCTAGGTTGCCTTTCATATTGTGTTAATAAAGTAGTGGCTGCATTCCTGCTATCTGGAATTCTCTCCCTCTGTCAATTTCATTTTACTTTTAAAATTTTGGGGCTTAAGGCACTTTTTTTTTTTTCAACTCAATTTCCTTACAAATATATGGGGCTTGACCCTGCATTCCTTGAAGTCAGTGGAAATTTTGAGCATGCAAGGGATGCAGGACCAGACCTGTGAGTTGTGCACTTTTACCTTATCGTTTGCTTTGGGACATGTCATGATTTATTTCTACAGACAAACTTGGCTGGAAGACCCATTGGAACTTACTAAATTATGTGAAATGGCATATAAATGAACAAGTACAATTTAAAAATCGAGGTTATCGCATCATAAAACACTTGGTCCTGCAGACAATTGTATTTCCATGTTCAGCTATTTATGGCAAGACTTTGCAGCACATTGGCAAAGGTTCCATAGCATGCTTTGCAAAAGTAATGAAGAAATCTCAGCACAACCATAAGAACCCATCACAACTTTTAAATCATTGCTGAGAAATGGAGAAGCCACCACTTGTGGGTGCGTAAATTCCAGGCATTCAGGTTAGAGAACTCCAAATTAATGAGGAACTACTATATTTTTTTTTCTTTTTGCTTCTATTTCAAGCCGCTTACTTGACTACAACCTCTTTATCAAGGCCCCAATCCTGGGAGCACTTCAGTCATGAGTTTTACTGTTACCCTGTCATCCCATCCCCATGTATCTGTTTCTTTTAACTGGTGCATTGTCATAATCATAGTTTGTGAGATCTCTGGGGCAGGAACTGTCTTTTTTTTAAAAAAAAAAAAAAAACTTGTTTGAGGAGTGGAGCCCTGCTTCTGACTGAAGCCCCGGGATACTACTGTGAAACAAATCAGTACTCCTGGTGAGTTCAATTTATACTGGTGTAGGAGAGGCAAATCAAGGCCAGTGGCTTACTAGCGAGGTGGAGTATCAGCTGTCTCTGTTACTGTTGACCCTTGCTGCTGTTTCCCTACAGCTCACCGAACTTGAACAAAAATTCTGAAAATGGGAAGACCTGAAGCAACTGACTGATTCTGACCACACTGTGGCAGCAGAAGCAAGACACTGCTAAAGCAAGTCCCTTAACGAATGGGACAAGAGGCAGAGGAGTACACATCCAGTATCTCTCCTTCACAGGGAGCCGCATGCCAATGTTATTTAAAACTAGACTGCTGATGCAGGACCATTCCTTACAGAGAGGTTACCTCAGGTATTCCCAACTCTCACGTCACTGATTCAGGCAGTTTCTCTGGCGTATTCACGCTCATTGATGAACTAGCATAGATTGGGCCCAGGTCTTCAAAATAGTTAGGCTCCTAACTTCCACTGACTTCAAAGGAAATGAGGAGCCTAAATACCTTTATGGATCTAGGCCTTTGAGCAGTCTCACAGAACAAGTCTAGCCCAGGCCAGTTGCTTGATGGTCTAGACCATAATCAGATGGCCTAAGACAGTCAGTGTCTTGCGCTCTTACAGGAGCTGTAATTTTTAAATTATTTTTAACCCAGGTGAATAATAAATAATAAACTGAATAATGATTACGGCAGATCCATGCGGGATGACTCCCCATTCAGCTTAATGGCTACAATCTACTGAAACCTGATGACCCAGTCAGTAATTTGTATTTTGTACTGTCCATATGTACTGCTCCGCCTGCTTCCCCTCTCACCGCAAGCTTGTGGCCATCCGCTCTCCCAGGCTCCTGCTTAAGCTCTTTACCCCAGGTCCTCAGAGGTATTTAGGTACCTAACTCCAACTGAAATCAACGGGAGTTAGTCAGTGGGCCTTTGGTGCGTCCCTCTTCCCCTGCTGTACTTTACCCATGGCCAGTGCTTCCCCTGTCCCCTGCCCCGCTCCTGGCTATATCAATGTGATCCTGCCTCCTGCCCATCCCTGAACCACATCTGGAAATTTAATTTGAGCAGTGCAATGACACAGCTTGATTTGGGCATAAAGGGGAACAGCCAAATAGGGGCCAGACACTGACTTTCAGGGCCACATGACAATGGCTAGAGCAAGCACAGCTGTCACTGTAAAACCAGGCCACCTATGCCAGTTTCAAGGCCGGCAGCCCAGTTAAGGTTGTCAGGTGTCCAGTTTTTGATCGGAACGCCCGGTCAAAAAGGGACTCTGGCAGCTCTGGTCAGCACCTCCAACAGGGCTGTTAAAAGTCTGGTCGGCGGTGCAGCAGGGCTAAGGCAGTCTCCCTGCCTGCCCTGGCTCTGCGCGGCTCCCAGAAGTGGCCGGCATGTCCAACTCCTAGGCACAGGGGCCAGGGAGGCGCCGCATGCTGGCCCTGCCCCAAGCATTAGCTCTGCAGCTCCCATTGGTCGGGAACCACAGCGCCCCCTGGCCTCTCCGCCTAGGAGTTGGACATGCCGGCCACTTCTGGGAGCTGCACGGAGCTAGGCCCAGGCCAGGAGCCTGCCTTAGCCCTGCTGCGCCACCGACTGGGAGCCACCTGAGATAAACGCTGCCCAGCCAGAGCCCGCCCCACAAACCCTCTCCCGCACCCCAACCCGCTGCCCCAGGTCAGAACCCCCTCCCGCATCCAAACTCCTTCCCAGATCCCACACCCCCTCCCACACCACAACCCTCCACCCCAGTCCTGAGCCCCCTCCCACACTCCAAACCCCTTGGCCCCAGCCTGGAGCCCCTCCTGCACCCCAAACCCCTCATCCCCAGCCCCATCCCATAGCCCACACCTCCAGCTAGAGCCCTCACCCCCTCCCACACCCCAACCCCCCTTACCCAGATCAGAACCCCCTCCCACACCCAAACTCCCTCCCAGAGCCCACACCCCCTCCCACACTCCAACCCCCTGCCCTACCCCGGTGAAAGTGAGTGATGGTGGGGGATAGAAAGCGATGGAGGGAGGGGGATGGAGTGAGCGGGGGGCAGGGCCTCAGAGAAAGGGCGGGGAGGGCAGGGCCTTTGGGTAAGGGATGGGAGAAGAGCGAGGGAAAGGTGTTCGGTTTTGTGTGATTAGAAAGTTGGCAGCCCTAAACCCAATCCATGAGCTTGAGAAGAGGGCCAGCTCTCCCCATCCCACATCGGCTCCTTCACAACAGATCAGTCTCTGCAGGGGTGGAGGGCATAGGTGCTGGAACTCTGGGTGCTGCCGCACCCCCTGGCTTGAAGTGGTTTCCATTCTATACAGGGTTTACAGTTTGGTTCAATGGCTCTCAGCACCCCCACTATAAGCATTGTTCCAGCACCTCCGGTGGAGGGGACAGCCACTTAATTTACATTGGTTCCCCCATTGCACAGTGAAGCCTCCACTGATCCCCTCCCCAAGATCTGCAGAGGCCACAACTATCTACATACATTCCTTCCTGGCTCACTCCAGAGCCCCTCCAGTCCTGGATTTGTGCTAGCTGACAGTGAAGAGCCACCACCAAACCATCAAGACAGCTGTGCTTATTTGGGAGAGCGACCCTGCTCAGTCTGTGCAGCCCCACTGCAAACATTACAGCCAGGCCATCAGCGTGTGCAGGAGCAACTGTGAGGCTGCAGCTATCACTATTAAACCAAAGGGAGGTAGGGGGGAAAACCCCTCATTACAAGTCCAACTCCCCTGCACTCTCTCAGCCACTCAGCTCACTTATTGCTGGAACAGCAGCTGTTGCCCGAAACATGTTAAAGCATCCTCTACCAGTACCTGGTGTCTGGGACCCAGAACCAGAGGAACGCAATGAAGGAAGTCAGGGCCAGATGTTCAAAAGGTGCCTAAAGATGCAGATAGATGCCTAGTGGGATTGTTCAAAAGGATTTCATTGGGGTTTGGTGCACAGATACTTTTAAAACCCTACTAGGAATCTATCTGTGCACCAAACCCCAATGAAATCCTTTTGAACAATCCCACTAGGCATCTATCTGCATCTTTAAGCACCTAAATACCTCCCAAAAAAATCTGCCACCCACTCAGATTGTACTACATGCAACCAGAGGTGTCTGCTACTTAACCTAGATGGAGAGTCTGTAGGTTTAAGAGACAAAGGTGAGGAAACTGGATAGATTCTACAGTGATTCTATTAAAGACAGATGTGCCAATTAACATCTGATCTTCCCTCTGTCCCCAAGAGAGACGGAAGAAAAATATCTAGGCAATTGCAATAACTTTTGGAGCTCTTTTTCTTGATATGATTTTGTTTCATATATTAAATATATTGTTCTCTAGTCTTTAAATATAGTTTTCCATGGTATGATGCATTCAGTGCAATTGATATGATACTTTAAAGTTCAAATACAATTTTTCTTGGCATTGTTACGTACATTTAACACTTCATTGAATACACTGAACACATTGGATGGGTACCTATCGTAGTATTTTAAAAATTCAAAGAAATAAAATAAAGTAGTGGGGATGGATCTAAACCATAATGCTCAGATCCAAACACCCTCTAGGTTTACAGGGTTTTTGGTTCACTCCAATCTCTTCTCTATTCTTTAAAGAGACAGTGTCATTTCTGTCTGAAAGTATTCTACCAGCTATTGTTACAAGTAACATGTAAGGCTATTATAAATGTAAAGAGATTAGATGGGGAAGTATTTCCCCCCCCCCATTTTTTTCAGTGTGCTTGTTGTGTATTTGACAGCATTTTGTGGGTACTCACTTTCACTATATTCAGTTTTCCCTGTTGTATACATGGGCATTCACACAGCAGAAGAGAAAAACTTCTCAAGAAAATAGGAAACTTATGGTTATAAAACCATACAAGTATAAGAGAGACAGGACAATTTGTTGGTTTTGATTACAGTAGAACCTCAGAGTTACGAACACCTCAGGAATAGATGCTGTTCGTAACTCTGAACAAAACGTTATGGTTGTTCTTTCAAAAGTTTACAACTGAACATTGACTTAATACAGCTTTGAAACTTTACTATGCAGAAGAAAAATGCTGCTTTCCTTTTTTTTTTTAGGCGTTTATGTTTAACACAGTACTGTGTTGTTGTTTTTTCCCTCTGTTGCTGCCTAATTGTGTACTTCTGGTTCCAAATGAAGTGTGCAGTTGACTGGTCAGTTCGTAACTCTGGTGTTCATAACGCTGAGGTTCTACTGTAACTAGGTTTTGATTTCACAGTGTCCCTTTAAATACAATTAAATACAAAATTCTGCCCAACCTTTGCAATTCCTCATTTCTAACCTGTGATCCATTTCTGAAAACAGAAGGGGCCATTTGGTTTATTAGTATGGTTCTGTATGCAAAGCCTTATCAAGAAAGTTGATAGATGTAAAAAAAATGAGAATAGCAACTTTTATGTAGTGTGGCTTTCAAATCTTGGGTGTCAATAAAACATGAGATGTCCCAAGAGACCTAATAAAAATGAACCTTTTAATATAGTTACACATTCCTCCGGACTTACCAATAAATCTGCTGGGTCTGATCGGTATATGAGTAGTCTGTTCATGTTCTAACAATGCAGCATATTTGCTAGCCCTCTGTTTGTACGGCCTTGTAAAAATTAAACTAAGTTTAATCAAACTTGGCTGCCTATATTGCTATTTAACAAGTAATAGATTAATCATACTAATATTTAATGTCAGCAGTGTGCCTAGTGCAGTTCAAGACTAAGATAACAGTCCCTGCCTCAAAGACTTTACAGTCTAGAAGACAAATCAGTATTTAAATGGTTAAAACAGCACTTAGGTACCTAAATACAGATTTAGGGGCCAAGCCTACAAATACCTATGTGCATGAGCAACTTTACCTACGTTGTGAGTAATCCCCACTAAAGTCAATGAGACTACTCACAGATGTAAAGTAATGCATGTGCATTGTTTGTAGGATCTGGTCTTAAGCCTGAGCTTTAGGCACCCAAGTTTGAATACTTGCTTCAACTACAGTAACTTGGGTCCATTATCTGATTTTAGCTGTTCTTGCCTGTGTGCCGATAGATTTTATGTGGATAATTCCAGTATGGCTTTTTGTGTCTTGAAGCCAAATTCTGATCTCATATATTGCATAGTTCCCTTTGTAGTTTACAAAAAAATCTGATGGCAGAATTTATCGCTTGTGATACCTCCATTTAAGGGGATGATGGCAATTAGTGTTTACACAATGTGTATCCTTGGAGTGCCAGAAAGGAAAGAAATATTTCTTACTGGCCAGAACCCCCAAAAACAGTCCTAAAATAAAGGAAGCCAAACAAATACAGCATATGATCATCTTGCGTGACCCAGGCTGGAGTTATCCTGCTGCATGTTAGAAAAGATCCAGTAGGGAAACTGCAAGCAAGTCCCAGGCTACCATTTCAATCACTGGACCATCTCTATGTTCTCAAGCACACTTTTTGCTGGAAGAGACTTTTCTACACCTCTACTTCATATGGCAAGACTTCTGCATTTATGTCACTAAGACAAAACAAAACTGAAAACAAGAAGTTGAGGGGAAAAACTTAAAATGTAGAAACAAAAACCAGACCAAATGAGAATACATAGTAAAAATAAGTGTCTGAAAGACAGAAGTGGTTTTGGGGACAGACAAGCTCACACTATACAAAGAAAGCAGCACGTTGTTCAAATTTGTAATGAAGGGTCTAGACTAGAAATTATTGGAAGGGGAGGAAATTGAAGATATTCTTGTTCATTAGCTCTGTTAATGCCGAAAAGTTTTCTCCTTTTACAGAATATTTGTTGTTTACTATTTTGAGAGTTTACTTTTGGGATGAGATTTCATCACAATATCATGACATTCCCATGAGATATAAAAAAATCTGTGCACCAAATGAACAGGAAAGTGAATTCCTCTAATTATTAAGACACAAAAAATCTGTGCTAGAGTAAAGAGTGCCACATTTTTAAGCCATCCTCTGAATTGGTCCATGTTTCATAGTTGAATCTGCATGTGTGTGTCCAGATTTTATGCAGACAATTAAAGTCACCTGGGAATGTGAGTGATGATTCGGAGGGAATGGAGAGGCTAAGACCCCATGCAAAGCTTTGAAAATGTCAGCCTTAGAGCAACACCTTTAGCTATCACTCATTTATAATTATCACATATGTTCCAAAGACTGTGGCTATTCTTCCTAAGGCTCTGGGTTCTGTTCCCACTGAAACAAATGGAAGAGCTCCCATTGATTTCATTGGTACAGAATTGAGACCAAAGGCAACCAAATGCATTAGACAATATATTTTCAGTTTAGATTTGATGCCCACCTAATTTGAAAGTTTCTTCTGAACATCCTCACAGAAAAGTGATAAACAGACCATTATCCAAAACCCAAAGTTCCTTAACTAGGCAAAGCATTTTTTCGTACTTTATTTTTTAAAAATTGTACTTTACTATTTTAACCCTAAATCAATTCATCAGCCATTATAAATATCCTCTGAAGGATGAAAGCCTCCCCCGTGTTGTTGGGTTTGTCTTTTTTATGAGAGGAGAGGGGGTTGGTTATGAGAGAATATCATCTAGTGATTGCCACCAAAGAATTCCAGGTCATCTTTCTCAGGCCCCTTTCATGTCCCACCTCAGATTTCTTCTCATCAGTGTGGTCTTTTTTCCCTTTTGTCAACTTAGTCACTCTACTTAGCGAAAGTGAAATTTCTCCGTAGCTATGCAGTAGATTGCTGGGCAGGATGGTGGTCCCTTGAGAGACTTTTTTCCCCCCATGAACCATATTGTGTCTTCAGTCTTTAAGTGGAATTTTCTGTTGGAATTCCACTTAAACATCAATGGCACAATAGGACCCTACATCCCTATTTCCTTAATAAGCTTTCATGGATACTATAGTGCTGCAATCTTTACAATTGCATTTAACACCAACACAACATGTTCCTGCTTTCCTTCATTGCTCCCCTAGCGCTTCCAACGTAAACTTCACTAAGCCAAAGACTTTCCCTCAGGTTACAAAACTAAGGTAGATGGGTTTGCTAAATTACTAAGTTTTTTTTTCCCCCTTACATCATGAATGTCTCTATTGTTCATTAGAAACCGCTCCACAAGACTTGACCAATCATATTGCATTTTCAGTAACAGTAGCCTGTGGACTTGTGCATATTATGGGGTTGTTGTTGTTGTTTTGTTTTTTTTAAACTCTGTTACTTCATCCTAGTAAGTCTATTGACTTGGTAAACTAAGAGCTACCCATTTAAAATAAAATTATTAATTATTGTATGAGCAACATGTTACCCTAGTAGAAATAGCCACCTTCATTGCAGCTTCCCCAGACACAAAGGACTCATAACTCACTGTCTGTATAAAGAGATCTCAGTCAAAAGGATTCTTACTTCTTAATCCTATTTACTCCTGTGGTTTATTGACATCTATCTTTGTATTATGACTATCATAACTCTGGCACAAGGTTATAACAGCAAGGAGAGCAGAATTATAGCCTCTGCCTTGACATTCGTCAGCCCATACTTGGAAAATATTGTCCCTGAAAAAACACAGAACAGGGACTCACAATTAACACTAAGAAGTGTTAATTAGACAGAGCTGGATCGACTTATTAAAGAGGGTATTTTACTTATCCTTCTCTCACACCAGCAGCATAGCTTCCACAGCGAAGTCAGCATGCTTGTGCTCATGGAGCTAGGAGTGAAGACACTCAGAACCCCTGGGTGCTCGGTCTTATCGCTGAATGGATATTTATTAGCAGCCATGCTCTCTGGCCGTTGAGGCTGTCTATTTGGGACACCGATTCAATTTTTCCATTGTAAGAGTTTTGTTGTAAATGCTGAAGCAGAATTTAACACATTTTAATGAAAACAGGGTCCAGAAGAGGTTTCCTACAACAGGGATTACTGTCTTAATTAGGGCCCTTATTAAACAAATACTCAAGTAACCCAAGAGTCTGATAATCAGGCCCTAACTATCTCAAATTGGGCAACCGAAAATGGAGGCACCCAAAATTAGCGAGCCCTTTGGAAAATGCAGACTAAATTGACAAGGCCAAAGTCTCCCAGTGCCAGTAAATCAGAGGTAGAACTGGGAATAGAAACCAGGTCTTCTGATGCCCATTCAACAGATACTCATAAACCTCCATTGCTTCTCGAGCTCATAAGACCATGCTGCTTCCCTGCAACAATAACCGCTCCCCCACATTCCATGAGAACAATCCATTGAAAACCAAACAAGCCAAACTGAATAGATAAGGAATAAATGTGCCTTTCAAAAGGCATCATATAAGAAACAAGCCTGCTTTACTTTAGATGTGCCTCACTCAGCAGAAGTCTCATCTTTTTTTCATTTTTCGTTGTCTTTTCAGATTAATCTCTGAGCAGACCAGGAGTCCACGCTTCAGCAATGTGTTAATGCCACCGGATGGGTATTGTGCTGTGCAACCTCCGCAAGACAATATTTAATATTTGGATTATGAAGCGTATAGCTGAGAAATCTTGATCAAGTCTATCTTCCCAGGGTAGCAAGGCAGGGAGACAGCACAGAGATAGCGTTTGGGAAACCCAGATGTGCTGAAAATTAAATTGTTGGATACAGAAGACTAGTCACTGTTCTGTGGCTAAAAATAGTCACTAGGCATGGTTATTATATTAATAAATTTTCATTGCTAGTTACCAATGCATACAGCCTCTAGATACTTTAACAACTAAAAGCCATTATTTCCAACAAATGGACAGTGTGCCCCCAAATAATAGCCAGAATTAAAAACAAAAACAATGAAAGTAAAAAAAAATTGCTCTCTGCATGCAATGTGATTTGAACACACACACTCCCCAAAATGGGGAAAGGAAGGAATTTTACAAAATGTAAAGAATTCAATTCAATGTGTAAACAGGGATCACTCCAGAAAAACCATGGTGTTTAGAATCAGACTATATGGACAGTGACAATGTTTATTTAACCCTTTTTTAGGTTAAAAGCGCATGAGCCTTAGTGAAAGTTAAAAGATGACTTTTGGACTCATGATACCATAAACTTCCGCAAAACAAAGAGGAGAGTCAAAGTAAAACATCCCTGTCAGGACTATTTATTGAACAGATGGAGAGACTTCCATTCAAGGGAATGAGATTTTGATGCGATGCACAATACTTGCTTTTACAGACCAGAATGAGTTCCCTTAGTGGTCAGTCAACCGGCCTGTTGTAATTGGGCCCAGCCTTTGGATCTCACTTGCTTTCAAGCCAGCTGGGTCTGGGCAAAGTCCAGTCACCATTTCTAGCTCTGGGTCTCTAAGGCACAGTCCTGGGTATAGATTCCATCTGGCACCTTTCCTTGGGAATATGAGACTCTGCAGTCCAACTGCCCTAGGCCCTGAAAGCAGTGTTGAGAACTCCCAAGTCACTTACGCATGCCCCCTGCTTTCCTCCCCACTTTCCATCTAGTCATGGATGCTCTGGTTTATAGTTTAACCCTCAGGGATGATGTGGCAGGTAAAGCAAAGAACACAGGCTTTGCAGAGGAGCTTCTTAACCACAGTAACATTTACTCTTAAAACATACAAGAGTTACAGATCTTTGGGGGGGGAAACAGAAGCCTGTATGCTCTCTCCCTTGAGTTGATGCTTACCTCTTCTTGTGAGTCCTCAGGCCAGCTAGTGGATCAGGCAGGTAAGGCTTCTCTCCCACCCTCTTCTGTTGTCTGGCAATGGTCAGCTAGTGAGACTGAGAGAAAGAGCCGAGAGCAAATCCTCCCTTAAATAAGATTTCTGCCCTCTGTCAGGTGACCAGCCAATCAGCTGCAAAACTCCAGTCAGGTGGTTAGCAGGGAAGTTCTGGAGTCCAAACTGGGAACAACAGTTGCCTCCAGCCTGGCTCCACTATAGCAAAACCATTGCTCTAGTGGTGGGCCCCATGGATTACAAGACAATCACAGCTGATGACTTGTGTTAGCACTTCAGGGAGGTGTCAGGCATTACAATAAACTGCCTTGGGTCTGACCCTGACAGCTCTACTTAGAGTTACATACTCAAAATGTGGGTCAGATTCTCCAAAATGGCAGTTACAATGCAAACTGAAAGTCACAATTTGATATAGACGTACAGCTATATCAATCCATTACATTTCTCCCCCAGATGAAGATGAAATGAGCAGGGTACTTCACCTCCGACCCTTGGGAAGTTCTCATATCTCCCTCTGGGATTGCATGTCTGCTATTACAGATATGCTCCCATTAACATGAACTACTTCCACATTATTACCTTGAAGTTCTAGACTCCATCTCAGTAATTTGGCATTAAATCCTTTTGCTTAATATAACCAGGGAGATAGAAGTGGTTGATATACTCTGTAAGATGCTGCCCAAACAGATACAACTCTAAGTTCCTAAGTGCCCATATTATGGCAAGACACTCCTTTCTCAACAGTGGCATAATTCTTTTCTCAGGGGAGTAGTTTCTTGCTCAGATACACAATCAGATGCCTCTCCCCCATGTCATCAGTTTGCATCAGCACAACACCTGGCCCAGCATCCAAAGCATTTGTAAAAGCCCTGGAGGGTTTGCCAAAGTATGGATTTACCAGAACTGGATCTGACTGAGGGTTTCCTCAGTTTAGAGATGTCCCCTTGACATTGATTGGTTCGATCCATTTTGTCAGGCTTACCCTTTTTACACAAATCAGTGATGAGTGCAGCCAAGAATCTAAAAAGAGGGACAAGTCTCCTGTAATAACTTGCCATCCCAATAAAGCATTGGGCTGACTTCCCAGTTTCTGGAGTAGGCCAGTTCTTAATAGCTTCCACCTTTGCAGGTTCAAGCTTAATGTAGCCACTTTCCACTATATGGCCAAGAAAGGCCACTTCTACCATCCCCACTTTTACAGTCAGTCATGCCATCTGAATGCAGTGGAGCATTTTGCCCACATGGATAACATATTCCTCCTTGGTCTGACAAAAGTACAAATATCTACCCCCTCCAGTAACCTATCTGAAAGGTAGCTGGGGCCCCTTTGAGGCCAGAAGATAAAACCAAGAATTCAAAGATCCCCAATGGGGGATAAATGTAGATTTAAGCCTGGCATCAGTTTCCAAAGGGACCTGCTAATAATCCTAAGCGAGGTCAGTTGTGATAAGATATTGTTCCCCAGCTCAGTTTCCACCTCTATAGGAGATATCCCCTTCTGCGTTCAAACCCAAAATCTTTTCCTGTAAGTTGGGGGAAGGGGAGGTCACTTCAGACGTAAGGAGCAAAGGCATTTTAAATGGTTCATGAGCCCCACAGTCTGCCTATCCATTTGGCTGTAGTCTTCTAGGGCTTTCTCTCTGAGCAAGGGGATTAGAAAATGGAAACAATCTATGGGGTCTACCCAATTTAAGTCACATGCCTTCTCAAAGGCGGAGAGATAGGAATCAGTATCCCAGTCCCCCCCCCACCCTTGGCATCTATGCCCTTCCCCACAAGGAATTAGTGTTCTGTGTTCTATCCCCACTGTCTAGATCCCGGGCTCCTCATTGCACAAAGGTTCAGTTTATACCAACGCTGCCTCAATGCCAGTGTTGCTGCTCCCCATCAGCCAACCTCTCATAAACCAGGTCCCACTGCTACAGAACTCTTATCACCACTGGATCATCTGTGGTGCCATCTCCTTGGTCCTCCACCTGCCCTGTAGGAGAATAGGAAACCACCTCAAGGTGTTGGTTTGGGGCTGGTACCCCATTCTGCCTCTGGTCATCTGAGTGCAGCCAGGTCTGACTTGAAGATGAGCCATGGGCAGACCTCTTTGTGAGCATGTGCTGTCAGGAAACAATTCTTCTCCCAATCCTTTCTTCTTTCTCCCCTCCACCCCCATCTTAGCCATACATGAATCAGGAGGCTTCTCACACTTGGCCATATCTAAAAGAATTAATCCATTAATCTCTTCCAGCTCATCAAAATGGGCCTGCCAGGTGCCATCATAGTCTTCAGGAAGCATTATTTTTCCTCACAGTTCAGAGTCTACAGGGAGTCATCTTTACGTAAGATTAGGGTGACCACATAGCAACTGTGAAAAAAAGGGACAGGGGGCGGGGGTAATAGGCGCCTATCAGGGGCAGCTCCAGGCACTAGCGCACCAAGCGCATGTCTGGGGCGGCCTGCCGGTCGCCGTGAGGGCAGCAGTCAGGCTGCCTTCGGCGGCATGCCTGCGGGAGGTCCGCCAGTCCCGTGGTTTTGGCGGCAATTCGGCGGCAGGTACACCGAAGGCGCGGGACCGGCAGACCTCCCGCAGGCATGCCGCCGAATCTGCATTACCAGTGGACCTCCCACAGGCATGCCGCCAAAAGCCGCCTTACTGCCGTGGTTGGGGTGGCAAAATACATAGAGCCACCCCTGGCGCCTATATAAGAAAAAGTCCCAAAAAACAGGATTGTCCCTTTAAAAACGGGACATCTCGTCACCCTACCCAAGATAAGATTCTAGTATCCACATCTAAGATAAACCAATACTTCTCAAAACAGCATTCCAAACTGAGATACCCCAAACCTATATGTCTAATCAGAGTCGTGTCTGTATTGTGTACCCAATTCACACCTGGTATAAACAGGCATAGCTTCACTGAAGTAAACATTAGTTACACAGAATGCCCATATGGTGTATCCTAGGTTTTATGTTGCTAGATTTCTTATAATTAGGTCAGGATGGCACATTGGGGGCAGGCCTGTTATTGCCTCTTCGCACTTCTGGATGCAGTGTGTGTTTTTATCTCACTGGATGTACTTGCTCTTGTGCGATTTGCAGTTAAGTGTTACAGAAATATCTTTTACCAGCTTCAGTGGTGACCTCTTGCTACACCATTCTCCTATATTATGGTCTAGTTTCTAATCTATTTTAGTTCTTATACAGCAGCAATTACTGTTCTTCAAACCTCAAAGTCCTCATATGATTCTCTTTAAAACATATATTGCAGTCTAGTCCCCTCTTATTATTTTTTCTAGTGCTGATTATGGGAAGCTCTTAAAGCCTTCTTCATGAAGACACCTTATAACACTAATACTCTGTGACATTGCACTCTATATGATTTTATGAAAGTATGCTGATGAGTGTGAACATAATGTAACTAAAATATGCTTCATGCTAAAGGTCTCTTGTAATATAACTCTGAGAACCTATTGTAATTATGCAAAGTGTGGGCCATAATGGTGGTTTGGAATCTTGATGGCTCCCATTAACCAGGACAATTGACTGTAGATGGCTCTGTTTTACTTGTAAGTCTTCCTGTATACCTGTGTGCTGGCAAGTGGGTAATGAAGTCTTACAGTGACATGTGATCATGTAATCTGAACTGGAATCCATCTTTCACCTGGTGCTTTGCCATTGAGAAGGAGGGGGTGGGAACCCAGAGAGGGACAAAGGATTCCCGCCTTATGCAAAAGATATATAAGTGGGTGGAACAGAACAAAAGGGGCAGCCATCATGAGAAATCCCCTAGCTACCACCTGAGCTGGAACAAGGGCTGGACCAGGGGAAAGGATTGTGCCCAGAATAGGAAGGCGTCCAGTCTGTGAAAGAAACTTATTGAAACATCTATGAGGGTGAGATTTTATCTGTATTCAGTTTTATTACTATACTAGGCATAGACTTGTGTGTTTTATTTTATTTTGCTTGGTAATTCACTTTGTCTGTCTGCTATTACTTGGAACCACTTAAATCCTACTTTCTGTATTTAATAAAATTACTTTCTACTTACTAATTAACCCAGAGTATGTATTAATACCTGGGGGGGGACAAACAGCTGTGCATATCTATCAGTGTTATAGAGGGCGAACAATTTATGAGTTTACCCTGTATACGCGTTATACAGAGTAAAATGGATTTATTTGGGGTTTGGACCCCATTGGGAGTTGGGCAGCTGAGTGTTAAAGACAGGAACACTTCTTAAATTGCTTTCAGTTAAGTCTGCAGCTTTAGGGCATGTGGTTCAGACTGGCTCAACAAGACAGGGTGCTGGAGCCCCAAGCTGGCAGGGAAAGCAGGGGCAGAAGTAGTTTTGGCACATCAGTTGGCAGTCCCAAGGGAGTTTCTGTGATCCAACCTGTCACATACTCAGACCTCAGTAGTTCAGGAGCCAAATTAATAATCAAGATTATCCAAAAGAGCCACAGTAGTGTGAATTCATTGTTTCATTTACTAATCTATAGAGATATAGATAGAGAAATTATTCTCACAGCAAAATGACCAAGTATTATTATTATATCGACTACAATTGGTTAATAACATAGTAAAAGCATCCTGGTTGTCTAATCATTACATCACACAGTGTTTTAATATCCTGTGGGCAAAGAGCCCAGGAGACACATTGAAGAGCCACTTGCTGGCTCCCCAGCCTCAGTCTGAGTATCACAGCCTTATAGTCTTCAGATACCTCTTGTAGCCCTCTCCAGCACCCCTTTAATAACCTGAATACCCTCACTTACATTTTTGGTGCCTAGTACGAGCCACAATAGCCTAAGCACACTCATCACCTTGTTTTTTGTAATTCAAGCTATCTAGGTACTTACATGGCCCCCACCACCAATATATCTGAGTTCTGCTCCTGCTTCTTTCCAGACAAACTATTCAGAGACAGGCTTCGAGTGAAACAGCCAGTGATGTATGCACAGCATTCATCCCCTACAGCTTGTGCAGCAGCTTTAACAGGCTCTGGGGGCGCTAAGGCTCCTAAGCCCAGCAAGGGAGAGACCACCTATGTCCATGGCCCTACCAGCCTGCTGCTCTTTCACTTTCTCCCACCTCTTTACACTTCCTTCTGGTGCCTTTGTACCTTCTGAGTTAATGAGGTGATTAGTTTTGTAATGCTCTCCAGCCCACCTTCAATCTCTCAGTCTGGCACAGTTCCCATATTCAGTTTTGCAAGGGGCAACTAATTGAAATAGCAGTGACCAGAGTGCTGGCTCAGCGGCTATTGCCCAGTACTCTGGGCAGGTCTACACTTCCAAAACTGCATCGGCACAGCTGCACGCGGCAGAGCTAAAGGCCTGGTCTACACTGGGGGGGGGGGTGTCGATGTAAGATATGCAACTTCAGCTACGGGAATACCATTGCTGGAGTCGACGTATCTTATTCTGACTTACCTCCCATCCTCATGGCGCGGGATTGAAGGCCGCGGCTCCCCCGTCGACTCCGCTACCGCCGCTCACTCCGGTGGAGTTCCGGAGTTGACGGGGAGCGCGTTCAGGGATCGATATATCGCGTCTCGATAAATCGATCGCTACCTGCCGATACGGCAGGTAGTCTGGACGTACCCGATGTGAAGACATTCCTACACTGACCAGAGAGCATCTCCAGTCAGGGTAGTTAATCCACCTGTGGGAGAAGTGGTTAGGTCACTGCTCAGGTACCAACATAAGTCTGTAATGTACCCTTTTTGCAGCTCCCTTACCCTGGACACACTCTTCCAATTATTACATACTCCAAATGTTCTCTCCTCTATTTCTTCACATCTAACACTATTAAAGGTTTAATTTACTTTCAGGTTTGCTTTCTCCAGCAGTATCCACTTACATTTATATTAAATTCCAGGATCCAGCTCTCTCCCCATTTACTTACTCGTCTTAACTCCTCTCATAGCTTGGCAATGTCCTTATTATTGAGGCTCCTGTCAATACTTTGTATCTCAAACTGCATGTCTAAAGCACAAATACATCGGAGCCCTCAGAAACTCACCTGTCATCTTCTGTCAGGAGAATTCTTTGCATTTATCCTTCCCCACCCTAGGAACATGGGAAATACCAATATTGGAGCTGGCTGAAAATGATGTTGCATAAAAATAACTTTTAAAATTAATTTTCAGAATTTGTCTTTAAAAAAGTGGGAATTTTCCCAATGTTTAAGTGAAAAAATCAAAATCAAAGCTGAACATTTTCAGGTTTTAGTTTTCGTTTGTTCCCCTTTCTCTCTGTTTTCTCCCTTGCCACTACTACGCTTTTCCTTTTTTGCCACTGAAAAAAAGAGGCAGAAAGGAAGAAAAAGAAAAGAAAAACGAAAACAAAAAAATTTTTACGGTTTCAAAACCCCAAAAAATGAGCTTTAAACTTTGTGTCAAAAAATCAGAAAATTTTGAAATATCTAATTTTTTACTAATTTTCCAATTTTCATTTTTAAAAGTTTAGAATGAAAAATGTTGAGGCGCTCTAATTAATATTCATACCAATGGCACTTTGCGCCAGATTCATCTGTGATATAACTCCATTAATGGGTTCCTTACTTCTGTAGCAATCTAATACAGCCAGTCTTTTGGGTGTGCTGAAACTCAACCAAATGCTGGAAATCGTGAGTTCACATGGCACAAACGATGGTGATTTCACAAGCATTTCTCCCTGGCAGCAGCTCACAAACAGTGACCAATGGAGCCATTGCTGGTGGTTCCTGAGCTGACTAGTCACAACGTGTTGGCTCCGCCTTTTTTCCATATTAAAATATGTTAAATACTTTCCTGATATTATTTTTGCTTATAAGCAATTGCTGTGGGTGCCATAAGGGAGTTACCAGCTCACAAATGAAACAGGTGTCCACCTGTTTAGGAATGGGGGAGGGATCCACGTGATCAGGAATAGGAAGGGAAATTTCTGCCTGGCTTGTGAATGGCAAGGGAGATGTCCGTGAGAAAATCTCGCTATTCAATTGTGATCCACCACCACACTATGAAACAAATACCCGGAGAGGAAGATACCTGCGCTCATAGTCATTGGTGAGGGACTAGAAGAGGAGAAAGGCTTCTGCCTGCAATTATTGTTTTCACCAAATTCACAGCCCTGACATCCACATCAAACTAGGAGGCAGCTGTATTTACTCAGACTCTGCTCAGTGTTATAAGGCTCTAGTGTCTGAGGTTGAGCTGTGGGTAAGTGTTGCCCCCAAAGAACACAGTGAAGATAGTTTTACAGGCCAGAACATCAGAAAATCACCACGCGGTGGGGGATCTGTGACACTTGAAATGTATTGGGCCACCTCAGGCGGCATGTGTGAAAGTGACTTGCTCTCCCGATGCCTAAGATCAATGCTTTCGTCACACACTGTAAAAACTGGGGCTAGCTGCTGGATTTCCCGGCGCTGGGAGGCTAAAATCTGTGAAAGTGATTGATAATCGACACCAATTTCCCCCCGCTCGTTTAAGACAATGCTGGGCTTCCCGGCGGTTTGCATGTCAAGCACACTAGGCATAAAATCATGACAAATATTTGCCCTGCTACTCCTGACAGGTATTACAATAGGATCCCGCCGCGTGCACAACCCGGCTGCGCTGCGCAGAAGTCATTCCCCGAGCAGGGATAAGCGAACTGCGCTGCGCGGCCTGTAACTTGCACAGGAATTATCCACTCCACGTTTGCAATGACCCAAGCTAGTGAGTGCGGTTTCCCGAGGCGCCGGCTCCTGCTGGGTGGGGATAGGTAGCACAGGTGGATTATGGAGAGAGGGTTACGAGCGACTTGCTTTAACTGCCAGCAAACAAGGCGAATGGTGTAACTCGCAAGTCCTTTCTCACGCCTAGAGGAAGGGAAGTTGAGGCTGGCTTGGCTACATGGAGGATTTCAGAGCCGTCGAGTTGCTCGGCTCCTTCCAAGAGGAGGAATTATTTTGTCACCATTAAAATGAATGACTCCCCCTTCCAGACCGGGCCAGCGCGCGCGCTTTCCTCGCTTCTTGCGCGGCCCTGCGCGGAGTTTGCACCAGGTTTCCCCGGCAAGAGGGTTTGCCGTTGTGCCCGCTCGGAAGTTCTTCTAGCACTTTCCCCCTGTAACTTCGGCGACTACTTTAGGCCAGCGGCGCCTCGCAGCTGACTGAAAATACCCCGCAGGCTCCCACAGGCGCCGCTGCAGCGGGAAGCTCTGCGGGGCCAAGGCTCTGCTTCCCTCGGGATGCGCGTTGGGAACGGCGGAGTGAGCTGGACCATGCCCGGCGGGGAAATTCCCCACCCGGGGTTTACATTCCGCCTGCCGCAGAACAAACCCTTGTGGCCGGGCGCCCGGCCTGCCAGGCGCACAGTTTAGCACCACCACGACACGGTTTCATTCTGCGCGCCCGCCCGGGTTACGCAACAGATGAGGCTCCCTCCTGACGGCCGGCAAAGGGTGGAGAACTGGGGGGGGGGTTAACACGGGAGTTTCTAACTACCCCTTCTCCCGTTCCTGCTACCATTTCCCAAGCCCGTATTTAAAAGGGGGGGGGTTACAAACGGCTGATTTCCCCTGACCCCCCCCCCCAGGACACAGTCCCACCAAGCTGCCGGAGAGCAGGTTTCAGTCTCCCTCCCTTGGCTGCGCCTCGGGTTCCGCCTAGGTGAAGGAATGTCATTTCGCTACTAAATGGTTAGTCTAATTTGATCTTTATTATGCTGTGGATTAGGGCTGATTCCTATTAAACACAAGTGCAGTTAATCTAACTGCGGGACGTGCCCCACTGTACGTACAGCAGCCTCTGTTCCAGCCCCACCGCTCCCTGCAACCGGCGGATTACGATTTAATTAACAGGGACGTTTGCTAGCGCTCGCTTCCAGCCCCACAAATAATTTATACTCTGCTCCGCGAATTTTTATTCAGGAGCAAGTATTTCATTTCATTCTAAAGGGGAGCTGAATATTTCACGCCTTGCCCCAGGCTTCCAGAGAGGAACCTGTGTGCAGCAGCTTCAAACTCAACTGTTGAGGGATTATTTTTTTGTCCAGGCCGGGAATTACTTCAATGGGGACAATGTATCAGCTTTTTTTTTTTTTAAGTTAACAGCCTAAACTATCCCTATGAAAGTTAATCATCATGATCCCCATTGTGGGCTGTATAAACCCAGGCTCAAGCAAACCTCCAAGAAACAGCAACAATTCTGATAAATTGTCCGGCTCGGCTAACTACACGAGAATGGCTTTTATAATTAAAAAGGGAGCTGAGTTAAACCAACAGCTCCTAAGCCCCTCTCAACAAGGCTAGAAAGGGAGAAATGTGGCAACCTGATTTCTTTAAATAGCAGCTCTTTGTAGCCCATTCATAATCCCAGATATGGAAACTCATCCTGGGCAAAGTCAGCTGCCAAAAAAAAAAAAAAGTTTATTCAGATGCTCAAAGTCCATCTTTTTTTCCAGTCTACAATAACCCTGGCACTTTATAACCAAACAGACAACTCCTTTTCCAATTAAAGTGGAATTAGGAAACTCAATCAAATTAGCTCACTATTAAAGCCCTTCTTTATTAAACCGTTTTATTGTAGTAATATTAAGTTTCACTCACTCTTGGAACACGAGACTTTAAAAAGTTTCCCTTGTGATATTGATTTGGCTGCTCTCAGGTTGGAGCGGGGTCAGAAGTATTTACCTAGGTGTAATCTGTAATATTTACTCCCCAAAAGAACAATCTTAAAATTGTAGCCAACTTGATCAATTGCGAAAGGCAATGAAGAATCGCTCGTTACTCACTCTGGTTCTTTGATTTTACCCCTGGGCTTCTTGCAATAACCATGAAGACACACATTTCGTCTCATACACACCAATATATTAACTGGTTTATAGGAACAGCACTGTCAGTTTCAAGCCAATGTTTACACAGTTATATTTGAAGTGAGAAAGTAAACAGTCCAGCTGTGCCACAGAACAGTTTGGTGGGATTAGGTTTCCATACCAACCAACTTTAGGAGCTTTTACAGTCTTAATTCAACCATGCACTGAACTTGTTCTTTGTGAGTAATAGTTTTCCTGGGCCAAACGCTCCCAGGACAGATAAGAAAATTCCCTCTGCCCTCCCCAATCACTTTTTTTTTGGAGGGTGGGGGCATTGTACGAAGCTATTGCTGACGCTCTTTCTTATATTCAGTGAAAGAAGAAAAATAGCATATTTCTTCTATTTGCCTTGAAGAATAATCGGACGCTATGTTGTCAATGCGATTGATAATAGTGCCGTTCGTGTACCCGTCCTCCTGAAATTAATGGGCGTTTTAGGACATCAGGATCGGTCCCAATATAAAATTAATTTGAGGGTTGTTTTTTTTAAAAACCCACAAGCTGATTTTGTTTTGCCCGATTTGATTCCATAGCAGAATTTTGCTATTTAAACAACCTGTCTTTAATATTATTTATTATTTGCCCGTTTCTTATCTTGATCATATAGAAGCAATTGAAATCTGCAGTGCAATCGTCCAATGAAAAGAAATGGTTCCCCTTTCATCGCTGCAGTCGCAGGATGATCCAGCATCTATATGCAACAACGAACACAAGTATTTTAACAATACGCTTTGCCTTTCCCTGGGATAATGTCAGATTGTCTAAATACGGGGAAGAAATCAGCAAGCCCCAAACTAGAAAATCCCCTAAAAATGCACTTGAGATTTTTTCTAAACAAATAAAAAATGAAGAATTAGAAATTAAATTATTTGACATTTTGATGGAAAAGTAGATCTCTGTATGCTGCGGGTTGTTTGTTTTGGTGTGTGTGTGTGTGTGTGTGTGTGTGTGTGTGTGTGTGTGTGTTTTAAATGTATAGATTCTCATCGCTTCAACCATGATATAAGATTTAATAAACATGTTCAGAAAGTTCCTAAATTATTTGCATTAATCTGCCTTAAATATTGACTTTACTTGTTAACTGGGTTTGCCAAAACATTGTTCCATAAAATATCATTTGCCATTTGTAAGACTGATTTTAATAGAAAATAACATTTATTTCTAGTATTTCTATGAAATGGAAACACAGAAAGTAATTGTTAGAAACGGCAAGAAGTTTGCTACATTGGAACCAGAAAGCAATTTTCTTGCAGATCACAAATGAAGAGGCTCATTAAACCGTTATACAGCATTGGCGGCTGGGTCCTACGGACAGTTACAAATATATCTACTTTCCAATGTTATATACAGATTATAACATTTCTTGGAAGGGATGGGCGGGAAGGCTTTTCAATTTTACAATATATTTAATCTATATACCTGGTAAGTATTACAATGAGAGCTGTCTAACCTTTAGCTTTAATACCAAGTTCACCTACAAGTTACATTAATAACTTAGATTTCCATTTTATAACATTATACACTTGCTAGTATACATACATATATATATATATGTATGTGTGTGTGTATATATATATATATATACACCTCACAATTCACCAAGGATATCCATGCTTATGGCCATAAGCAACAAAGAGAGTGACAAACATCTCAACAATGAAAGTGCACCTTTATAACCTTTTTTTTTTTTTTTAATTTATTTATTATTTGTCAGTTTTGCCCGACACTCTGTTCCGTGCAGCGGGGCTCTGCGCCCTGCCTCACAATGGAAGGGGCTGGAAGGGGAAGGGGAGCGAATCATTCGGTGTCCATATAGTCCCCTCTCTTTCTCTCGCTCTATATTTATATCTTCAGAGAGTCCCTTAGGGTGCAGCCCTGGGCTGCAAGGCGTGAGCTGTGATTTGGCAGCTGTCAAGAGGCGCACGGAGGGAGCGTGTCCTTGGCGGCAGCGCGGTGCCCGCGGCCGGCCGGGCGCTGCTCCCCAGCGGGGGGCTCCGTCTATTGCTTCTCGGGGGTGTTGTTGACCATGGGCCCGTAGAGGCCGCTGGAGTAGACCTGCTCCTTGTGCACGGCGGAGCGGTCCCGCATGAGGTCGCTGAAGGCGTAGTCCATGGGCGGCCGGAAGCCCAGCGTGGGCATGAGGCCGGCGGTGGAGTAGGGGGCCATGAAGGCCAGTCCCCGGCTGTGCGCCGAGTAGGCCAGGCGCAGGGGGTTGAGGCCCAGGTGGGTGCCCAGCGGGTAGGCGCTGGCCTCGGCGCCGAAGTGGCTGGCGTTGGGCTGCAGGGGCGAGAAGGCGGAGCGGCTGCCCAGGGTGCCGATGGCCGGGCTCATGGTGCCGGCGATCAAGGGCCGGTGGTGGGCGGCCGCGGCGGCCGCGGCGGCCGGGCTGGACTGCAGGGCGCCGTCCCGGGCCCAGCTCTCCTCGGGCCCCTTGTCCGGGCCGCGGTTGTTGAGGATCTGCTCGATGGCCTGCACCACGTCCCCGCCGCAGCCCTGCAGCACCAGCTCCAGCACGCTGCGCCGGTGCGCCGGGAAGACCCGCGTCAGGATGTCCAGGGGAGTCCGCTGGCGGCCGCCGGCCGAGGGCGACGGGTCCTGCTCGTCCTTCTCGGCCTCCGAGCCCGAGTCGGAGCCCAGCGGGCTGATGGAGCCCGGGCTCTCCTCCCCCTCCTTCGGCCCCTTGGAGACGGGCGAGCTCAGGAAGGACTCGCCGTCCCCGTTCTCCGAGCCCGAGCCGTGGCGAGCTTCTGGGGAGGAGGTGCCCGGCACCGACTCCCCGTCCGGAGACAGGGGCTTCCCGCCCGCCTGCTGCGGGGTCACAGCCCGGCTGGGCAGCAGCGTCTTGGGGAACAGGTCGAACTTCTGCAGCTTGGAGTCTGCAAGGAAAAGCAAGGAGCCCAGTGAGTGCAGGGGCCGGAGCCCGGCCCGCAGCCCCACAGAGCAGCGCCTGGCCCCGCCGCCCCACAGAGCAGCGGCCCGCGGGGAGCCTCTTGGGCCTAGGGAGAAGAGGGCTGGAACAAATGCAGATACAGCTCTGGCCATAGAGACAAGAGGGTCCCAGCAACTCGAGGTTGGGTCCCCAGGCCCCTTCCCACCCATCCTCAGCCCTTGGATTTCTGCCACTGGAGATAGTTGGAGGCATTTAGTATTTATTCATTTGTTGACAGTTTTGTGTCTCAGGACACAGAGAGTGGGGACGAATCCCTGCCCTGTAGGGCTGCGGCCTGGACTCTGGCTTGGATTCAGTCCCTCCCCAGAAGGCAACTTTCCTTCCAGCCCCCAAGCCTGAAGCAAGGAGATGCCCTCTCTGGCTGTGGACCCAAGATTGAAATCAATCACTCAATCGCCTAGTGTGGGTTTTCCATCAGCTGCCCCTCCCCCCATCCCTATAAACCAGAGAGGGTGACATGATTAGGCCAGGATGGATGGATGGATGGATAGACATAGGTATAGGGACGGATGGATAGAGGGGGTGTATGGAGATAGACAGACAGGGCCTATGGG